>NC_137921.1:12980535-13273035 GCF_963457725.1 Sprattus sprattus | reverse complement strand
AAAAAGTATGGCTTAAACAAGATTTTACATGCTTTTTATAGCTGTAACGAACGTCAGTTTTGCAAAGAAAGAATGTGATAAGTAAAATTGACGCTTCTTGTACTGAGTCATCCTGTGTAGAATTGTCTCCTTCTCTCCGGAACACCACGGTTGTGACGCACGTAGATGGTGTGAAGGCACGTGCGTACACATTTGCCACCTCCTCTACTTCCTGTAAATCTCCCTCTTTCCCCACAATTATTTCACACACGATGACTCATCTTGTAATACTCTTGATATTCCATCATATTAAAGGTTGAACACAGACAACCAGACAAAGTCAGATATGTATGATCCAAAACTGGAACTGGAGTACCGGAGTACAACGTCCTACTTGTGCATTTTCTCCCAAACAGCAAACTACAAAGGAACAGTATAACAGCAGTTGCACAAAACATTTCCTGATCTATTTTTTCTGAGAAGCTCAAAGAAAAAACCTGGAAAATGTGCAGGCTATAATCATACAATTAAATGTGCCAGGCTTCACCTAGCGCAATCACAATCAAGTAGTAGCTTGCAGTGATTAAGTGTTTACAAACCACAAAAACAGTCCAATTCCATTATCGCCACACCATACACACCTTACTATTGTTATCCTTGTGTATTTTCTGTTCTCAAAAGTGTTCTCTTCTTTTTTTTGGTATTGTCTTCAAAGTAATTTTGATGGTAGATGGCCATATGAAGGACAGATAAAAATGTGTCGTTCCCACTAGGCATCCAGGATATGCACTCAGTAGTTCTGTGTTCAGGCTGGAATATCCTGCTAAAATGTAAAGAAATGAAAAAAGCCTTTATTGTCGTGGTATTTGCATACCACAACATTTGGAGCACTGTTCCTGTTGGTACAGTAGTGGGTCAAATGTGGGGGGAAGGGTGGATTTAATGTGCTGCAAGACCAGTTTCTCAAAGCACTTCATGATTACTTGTGTAGGTGCACCCGGTCTGTAGTCATTTTGGTAGCTGGTTGGTGGTCGATTTCCCCCTTGGCGTCTCAGAAAGGCTATCACAGCAGAACATTGCCAGCTATGTCACAAAAAGACACCAGTTAGAATGTAAGCAAACTTTTATCAGTGCCAGTTGGGCTATTGGTGCTGTGTGCAAGGTCCTCTTATGTTGGATAAAACACTCACCAGGCTTTGGAGATAAGGTGACGAACCACACACCACCATGCAGTGAATTGTATGCATGCTGCTACGCCCAGAACATCACTGCCATTTCCTAAGCGGTGATTGAAGGCTGATTTAGGCTCGTTTTAGACGCAGGGCCGTAAGCACGTAATTTACACAAGGGACTTGTTTTAGACAAGTTTTGATTTACAGTTCCTTAAGGTTCCCCAAGGATTGTGCGTGTTGCAAAGCAAATTGACGCCAGAACTGTAGATTTATTTTGAGTGAAGTAAGCATATTTATTGCAGTAGGACAAAGGAAAAAAACTTACCGGAGCATGAAAGTGTAGTGGGCGAAAGGCTTGATGTTATGAATACATGTGTTACACAAAATACAAAGGTTGGCAATTCAGTACCAGTGGCGAAAAAGACGCAATGTGACGCAATGTGAATTAGCACATTCTCTCCAAACAATCGTGGGTGAGAATGGGATATTCTCTCCATAAATTTGCTGTCATTTGAGCGTTCTTATAAGTGTTAAAAGGGGGTTTGTAAAGGATTTCATGTCTTCGGACCTCTTCTGTTATGTTTGTTCATAATCCATAAGAAAAGGCTTGTGAGACGGTCTGCAGGGTATTCATGATTGAAAGAAAATCTGGGTCTAAAAAAGACTGTAGTATATGCTATAAAACCGGAAACGTGAGACTCTGTGAAAGGCTGTGGTTAGCCGGCCAATCACAGTCTTTGCGAGCTGCGTAGGGCCGGAGTGTTTTAGTCGCATAGTCAGAAATTTTGGGTGACGCACTTAAGCACGTAAGGGGGGTATTTTACTGCGCAAGGGGCTGTTGTGTATCTTATGTGCTTACGCGTTGCGTCTAAAACAGAGCATATATTACCCTTGACTGTTAACCAACAGGGGAGCAGTTACTGAGTGCTCAGAAGCCCAGCTGACAGCTGGAACAGACACTCATGCAACTAACAGGGTCTCAGTGGTTTCATTTCCTGACCTCAGGCCTGGGACAGGCTTCACATACTGTAGATAATGGTGTTGAGTGTTGCTCCACCACGTACACTCCTGGAAAAGACATGTGGAGAGGATTTAATTACAGATACAGAGTGTTTGTGAAATTCCTGGCCATGGAGTCATTATTAATGTGTGTTGACAAGGGGCTCGGTGAAGTGCCGAGACCCCCATCAGAATCCTGACTCCGGTTGAACTCGCAGTCACACGTCCAATCAGACGCCTCGAAAGAACCCGTGCTCTTCTGTCCCATGTTCCTCTTTCACACGATATTTATATATTGACATTCTGACCTTTGTTTTTTTCTCACCCCATCCCTTGAGATCATGTCCTCACAGACACCAAAGGTGCGTTTGGAAGAAAAAGGTGTTAATTGCAAATCAGCTTCCTTCCTTTCTCGGTCCATATGTTTACTGAGCACCCCTATCAGAAGGATGTGTTCTTTTCTTTACAAATCTTATACGCTTTTCTCTCTCTTTTGTGCTGGTTGTTTTTGGCCCTGTTTTTTCTTAAACAAAGAGTGGAGTTGAAATTGTCTGCACGAGTGCTTAAAGGAGGATAGATAATATGAGTATTGATTTTTGCTCAGGAAAACTGGGGCCCATCTCAGCATCACGGACTGCATGAAAGTACTAAATGGAAGTACATAGTGACTCTGTCCATACTAACCCCCAGATGTTCCATTATAATCCAAATACAGCCAACATACATGGTAGATCGATCGTCATTTTAGATTAGTGTGGCTGTTGTACAGAGTATAGCTATAAAAAGGATAGCAATAAAAAAGGATAGCAAATCCAGTGTGGATAGAAAACACAGGGGCCTTTTATGAGGATCAATTTTTAGTTAAAAGGTGGGCCAACTCAATTCCCTTAATACTGTGTCTTTTTTTTAGTACTCCTATGTTATCTCCCAGAGGGGCTAAAAGCTTCAGGGAAACCCATAACTGCATAAAAGAGTCCCATATTGTGACCTTCTGCCAGTATGTACACTTCATACTGGTCTGAAGTGCAGGCGGTGCTCTTTCCCCCACATGCAAAAAATATATCTACAAATGTCTTCTTATAGCACAGAGCAAAGGCAAGGGTGTAAGCAGGATGTTTATAGGTGCAGTGGACAGTGAAAATCACAAAGTGACAAAGCACACCTGTGTCCTCTTACTTTCATCTCTCGCTGCCACAGGAAATATTGTTCTCATTAGCACTGGGGTCGTGAGGAGCCAGCGCAGGCCCTCTGGCAGTCAGTCATCGGCTGCCCCTCTCTAATCAGGGCTATAATGCAGTTCTGTTGCCACAATGGCCTGGAGAGATCATGCGGTTTCCTTTCAGGAGAAGGGATAATGGTGGTGAGGATAATGAAGATTTTTGTTTTTGTTTCTGTGTTTGTGTGACCGTGCGACTGATTTCATGATTTGTCCTCATTGCATTAGCAGAGGGGTTTGTGAGGGTGCGTGTGAGTGGTGGTGTTTGTGAAAGAGGTGCTCTCTTTCTATCTCTCTCTTTCATTCTTTCTTTCTCTGTGTCCTCCACTAACATATGCATACCACAGTGCACATTTAATTGGCATCAGGTATTCTTTGACACCAATGTCAGCATGATTGCATGGATTTTTTACTTGATCTGTTTTACTCAGAGCTACAACTCGTAACTGACCAAGCCTGAAATGCTCAAAACAAGGCAGACTCTGGGGTTGGTTGCTGTTGAAGAGCTAGAAAGAGGTCCAGCAAAGATTTAATGGACACATGAATGGACTTAAATGTTCTCAAGGAAGAATAGAATAGCAAAGAAGTTGAACTTTCATTGCAATTGCATTTTCACAAGGACATTTGCCATGATAGAAACAGTAGAGATTGGAATACCACACCATTCTGTGATAAGAAAGTAAGTAAAACCAAGTTGTCTCAACAGTTGCCACCCCTTAACATAAAGATCATCGATATATAGGCATAATTCAGTTTTTGAGAATATGCCATCAAACAAACACCATTTTGTTATATGTGAGGTCAGACATTTTATAAACGCATATAGGCTAGCATAATAGCCATGTTTGCCTGTGCAGGTCCCCCGGCGTTTACCTCGCTGAGGGGGATGTAGGTGTAATGTCCAAATTAAATTGATTTCCCACTTAATCCTCACATTGAACTTAGTATCTCATTTCCCTTGGCAAAATAAAGCATTGATTATTGAAGTTGGTGGTAATTACTTAAGAATGGTGTGTAAATAGTGATTGAAGAATGTTTTTCTTTGTTGTTTTCTTTATTTAAATGGTGTTTTGTTTTGCAAGAAAAAAAGGCAATGGACAAAATCTATTCCTTTTCCTGACGAGATTATCCCTTAGTGTGGTCTTCATATGAAGTTTGCTGATTGCTTAGTGCACAGCATAGTTGGCCAATGGGCTAGAGTATGTGCGAGCAGTAGCACATGATGGACAGCTACGCTGTGTTGGAGCATGCCCTGTTTGGTCCATCTTGACATCCATCTCCTCGTTATTTCCACTGGCATTTTTTTTTCCAGCAAATTGTGTGACAAAAGCAAGGATACAATGATAAAGCTTGACAAATGTGTGCAATAATAATTTCACACAGAGCAGTGGCCTATTGGAGACGATATAAAGTTTAATGTATTACTGTTAGGTGTTTCTATCAACCTTATTGTCTGAAAGTTTAACCAAGTTCTGAGTTCTGAGTTCTGAATCAATAAGTAAAGATAAAACCAATATATCAGATCTCAGTGGGACTAAAACCTCTTTGGAAACAATTAGTTGCCAAATTCCAAGGTACCCGCTGTGCAATTAGTATGCGTAGAAGCAGTACATGCATGCATTAAAAGTAACAGTATGTAGGGTTCTATCAATTTTTGTTGAATATTTTTGTAGACAACTACATAACAGTTTTCGCATCATTCTCAAATTCATTGTGATAAAGGATACGTATATGAAGGACAGATATCCCAGGCCTAGTAGTCATGTAGTATTGTGTTCCAAGTCAGAAACCCCAGGACATTGTTATTTACCAGTTTTTATAGCAAGACATTGCCAAAATACACCAGTTAACAGGCTAGCTAGCTTTTATCAGTTACAACTGTGTTAGTGTTAGTGTTTGCAAGGCAAATCTAGATACCAACACCGAAAACATGCTCTGTACGTGCGTAACTGTACAAAACTATCAGGATGGGTTAACAGTCATTTCACTGACGTTTTGCACAAGAGAAGCTGCATATCATTGATGAATACAATGAGGTTTCCTATTTTTATCGGTCCTTGAACCACCTCTTGAGCTAATGAATGGGGTTCGGGCCTACACTCAGGCTCTCTCGAGCTCCCTCTGAACAACAGCAGCTCTCAGAAGTGAACCGCACACAGAAGCTGCTTATGCGTTTTCCTTCCCCCTCCTCTTTTCTCTTTATGTGCAAGCTGAACGTGTTCTTCAGTTAATCATGGTATAAGGTGTTGATTGGTTGGTAACCCTAGAAACGTCAGCATGACTGGTCTGATGATTCAGTGTTCATAGTTGTGAGAGCGTGAAATTGTGTATAATCCCATGGAGAAAATAAACGGATCACAAACCTTTCAGAGTGGGACTGGTATAATTTCAGTCTATTAAAAATGAACTGTTCTTGTATAGTACAGAAAGTTTTATAAAAACATTAAACATATTTTTAACTATTAAATATACACACATTGTTACATACAGCAATGCCCATAAATGCACATATTTCCCCAAAAACTAAAACAAAAACCCAAGTGTCTGCCGCAAACAAAAAAAATCACCTGAGAAGAGCTTAGTTGTTTTACATGTACAGTAGATTCTACAAAAGGCATATCCTATTGCCCATTTACAGTGGAACCTAGAGAGTGTATATTTCCCAGATGTATGTTTATCAATCAAGGTCAGTTTGTTGATGCATGACACATGTTGAATATAATGAATACATTCTATGAATATAGAAATGTCATTATCATGCCATATTTTTGTTGTGCCTGTTGTGAAGTCACAGGAAGATTTTTATGATGGCTAACCTAAGTTGATTCTGACTGTCTTCTCTACTGCCTACAAACTGCTCTGTTTAGGATTCTCCACATCACCCCCATTATAGCATTTTTGGAAAATATTTAATGCTTGATATTCACTGTTGTTAAAAATAATTTGGTTAGGTAAGGAGCTAAACAAAATGGCATAATGGATTTAAGCATTTACACACTTTGCTTCCATACTAAATGGTGTAGGCTTACCAAGTAAATTGCTGTATTAAAAGGTTTGTGACCTAGCTGTTTCCATTTAATGTAGACCATCTTTCTAGCTGGATGCCTCTATGGCCTATAACATTTGACTTGACTCTATTCAGTAAGCTTGGGAATGGTATTGCTTGAGTAATAAAGCTATCTAGTTGCACTAAAGTACCAAAAAGACAACAGCATTATTTAAGTGACTGGAAGGTCTTTGTTGTGATGTGGTGACAGGCTTATTGTCTGCATGGCTGGCTGCGCACTAGATTAATCCTGGATGGTTTCTCACTTTGCGGCTGGGTTCTCCCCTTGTCAGTTGATCGTTAGATTAGGCTTTCCCCTCTCCCGTGTAAATATGCTGCGGTTTTGGCCCAACTCTTGAAGGACACATTCTCTTAGTTGCCCTCATGGATGGTTGGGATTTACTCTGCCATTGCCAAAAAAATGGTCTGAATTTAAACTGTTATCCTTAGCCTAAAGGGATGGCTACTCGTCAGGTCAGGACAAAAAAACAGCAGCCTATTAAAAGTTATTTTGTTACAGATTCTGGTGTTGTGTCATAAAACTATTTAATAATATATGTTTACTAACACACAGAAATTGTTTGCTGTTGTTTCGTGTTTAAGCACTGCTTCAGTGAGCACATTTCACAAGCCTTGCATTAATCCCCTATCCAGATGCCAGTGAATTTGGAGCATCATGAGTGAACAGCTCTGTGTTTGCTTATGTAAAACTCCAACATTGTGTTATGTGGACCAACAGAGAGCCATGTGCAAATGTTACAGAAATGGGAAGAGCACAGATTAAACATCCTGTCTTTTATTTTAATTACGTGAATTACATTGTTTCACAGGATGATCAGGCTGTTGTTTTTCCTTGATTTTAGTTTTTTTCTGGGTAACAAACTTCCATTATTCAGAATGGTTGATTTAGTCATACAGACGGACAAACAGAGCAGCACACTAGTGCTGGGGGCATGCCCCAATTACATGCATCAGCAGCGTGCTTGTTTTTCCTGTTTTGTTGCTGATGCAAGTTTTAGCAGTGTCATCTGCATGGCAAGAGATAGTGAAGCGCTTTATGAAGATTGAAATCAGGAACTTTCCACGCACGCACGATGAAGACGCTATTGTAAATAAAAAGGTGAATGTTTCTTTGGCTTGGTTTTCCACATTTTGGATGCTGTTGCTACATACACACACACACATTCATACACTTGGATTTGGATTTCAGCTGAAACGTGTTTTCCGGGGGGGGGGGGGGGGGGGTTGTGATAAAGGGGGGCTGATCAAGTGTTCCCCTTTTCCCTCCCCTGTGATTTATCTTTAATACCTGCGGTAAAAGGAGATTGCCAAAAAATTAGCAGAAACATTACTGATATGATCAAGTATGATCTCTGTCAGGACCCTTACCACTCACGATCATCTCTTAACTCCGTTATTAGTAGTGAGGAGGGGGGGGGGGGGGGGCTCAAGTTGAAGAGGGACAAGGGCATCGGTCTCGGTTGAAGCACTGTATGACCAACACAAAGCCTCATTGCAAATTAAATTTGTTCAGTTTGTTCCGTAACGATTTGTACACATAAATTGCTGTCTAGCACAGTTGACTACACTGTACAAAACACTGTCCACTGTCTGTACATTTTTGCACACATAGAATTGAAATACCCCTTTGGGTAAGCATATGGACAGCCAAACTCTACCCAAACTCAAACTCTACTCTACTCTATTTTTCTTTCTCTCCTAATCTCGACTATCTTCGCTATGGGACGCTGCTGCAGTCTCTTCACCCAATCTACCTGTAGAAACCCTAAACCAATTGTACCCACTACTACCGCACTGCCTTACACTTACTCTACCCCTTACCCTATGCTAGCATTTACATACAATATATATTATTGCCACCACTGACATGTTTCTCTGTTCCTACTCCCCTTACCCCTGTAACAGTAACCCTATGAGCACAGTGTATACCCACTAAGCTGGTCTTGTTTGTATCATGTATTTTACCACTGGATGTCTGTATATATTTTATGTACATCTAGAAAAATGCAGGCTGTGTACAACACCTGTTGTTTTCCTTTCCCCTTCTGCCACACAACCTCCGCCCCGCCCCCATGTTATGGCACTATACAAATAAAATTGAATTTAATTGAATTTGGGGCGGGAGCTTACTTTGTTAAAAATGTGTTATCCTGGTTGGCAGAAATTACGAGATGTGAGTTAAACTTTGTCTGTAACCATGGATACCACTACCTCATGTTGCCACACAATGTAGGTAGCAAAATCTTTATTTTTACAAAGCAAGACAACAGTTTGTTACAAAAAATTACTGAAAGCCGCATTTTAAGACACTAAACTGTTTTCTACTGGCGTTTTGCGACATCCATACTCTAAAGAAAACACTAACATCAGTGTACTATCAAACATGTCACTATTACCATTCAAATAATCTTGGAACCTTAGTGAAGAATACTTACTTTCCCATGGTAGTTAACTAATTTAGGCATACCATGCCGGCGCCTTAAGCTAGCAGCAACACGTCTTGGAACAATCAGCCACCATCCATGGTTTACATAGCAAAATACAATCCAGTATTACAAAGATGTCATACTGTTTGCACATTTCTTAAAGGGGCCTTACCTGTTATCCTGAGTGCAGTGTACTTGATTCAACTCCATCTGAACATGTATTATGTATTATGTATTCTGTGAGGCTTGTGGTCCGTTGTGGGAAGTGCTTAACAATGCTCTAGGAAGAGGATAATCACTGAGGTGCTTAGGATACACTTAAGCTACTACTACTGTAATATACTTCAACATTTCCAAGGCATGTCATTATCCTTTAAGCACAGCTCAGTAAGTGTCAGGCAATTAAACGACTTGTCAATCAGAATCATTATTTTCATGTACATTACATATTAATTTGTGCATGACATTCATGTGTTTTTGACATTTTTCCTTTGTGTGTGATATTCATGTGTTTCTTTTATATTTATATGCATTTTATATCCAGGTGTTTCTTATAATCAGAAGGGTTTCTGATGTCTGTCCATAAGGAGCTCTGTGATCTTAAAGATAGGAGGATTAGGATGTGTTTTCTTTCTGGACTGTGTGACATGTGCAGGTTCATAGTGCATCTGTCTGGACTGTGTGACCTGTGTGCAGGGTCAAAGTGCATCTTTCTGGACTGTGTGACCTGTGTCCAGGGTCAAAGTGCATATTTCTGGACTGTGTGACCTGTGCAAGGTCAAAGTGCAACTGTTACTCTTTGCATTCTCTGCATCACTCAACATCTGTTCCAAATAATCAAGACAGCATTGATTCACATAGCATGGTGGCATATATGCCTCAGTGTCATTTCATTACATGTCAAATCCATATCAGACTGGAGCCACTGATCAACACCCTCTCTTATCAACCTAGTAAGATACTTCAAATCAGAGACCTTCTCTAGTCTAATCAGAGATGCATGTGAAACCATCTTCCCTCCCCATACCCCCCCCCCCCCCCCCCCCATTACTTCGGCATATACAGTGCCACTTGAAAGTATGTGAACCCCTTGAGGACTTAAGCGTTTTCTGTTGTTTTACCATGATTTTTCATTTTTTTATCACCAATTTTCCATAGATGAAATGTCAGGTTTATGTTTATCATTTGCATGTACTTGTTTAGAGGAAATTGTTTGAGAAGCTGAAAAACTACATGAAACATGGAATTAGTCCATTTCAAAAGTAAGTGAACCCCCAGCTGAATTGATAAAGTCAAGCAGGTAACAGATTCAGTGAAACTTATTTGGGTGATTAATTAGTCAATTGAGCAAACCGATCATCTGAGACATCCTTAGGGAAAGGTTTGGGCCATACAGATTAAAAGAGAGGAAACCAACCAAACTAGTGCCAAGGTGTACCCACACAGATCAACAATGCAGAGAGGAAACGAGATATCCGAGAACATCAGGAAGAAGGTACTGACAGCCCATCAGTCTTGGGAAAGCTATAAGACCATCTCCAAAAGATCCCAGCTCCATCCATCCATCCAAGACAAATAATTTTGAAATGGAGGGTATTCAACATGACCGCATCTCTGCCTAGAAGCTGACGCCCATCAAGACCATCACCAAGAAGCACCAGAAGAAGAATAAATCAGGTAAAAGTCAACCCACACATCACCTCTAAAGAGTTTCGGACCTCTCTGGCAGCATCTGGGGTAAATGTACATGGGTCTACAATCAGACGAAAACTTTAAAGTGGCACTGTATGGCCTGTCTCTCACACACACATTCATCCACACACTCACTTTATAATCCATTTTACAGGCACACTGTTCTCTCCATGCTCATCTGCATTCATCTCTCAATGTGCTCGTGTCTTCTTTTCTGTCACTCACACTCATTTTCCTCAGATCTCAGTTTGTTCAACTCATCAGTGTCCCCTTTAACCCCCTTCCACCTTATCGTCTTAGCGCTGGATTGTCTGACAGCTTTCGAGACCCCCACCAACCCCCTAATGTGCAAGTGATATTAATTGGGTTCCAAAGACTTGTGTGACCACGTACATCTGCTTCGCGCTCCTTGGAGGTGCGTTCGGTACAGGCACGTTGCTCACAGAAGATGAACCTGTCAAGGCTGGTTAGCGCACAAACGATCATTTTCTCCAGCACTCGTCCCCGTCTCCGTCGCTCCGTCTCAGGATATTGACCCCACTGATGAGACAGGGGGCTGTGTGTGTAGCGTCCTCATGAGTCTGTGTGTCTGAGGGAGTCATTTACATGTGCATTGTTGTTTTTCACAGATGAAAGAAGCCGGCATCAAAACAAGCTTATATTTGACAAATCAACAGGTCCAGAATCGTTCAGGCTACCATTAAAGTAAATGTACTTACATTTTAAATATACCTGTATAATCCCTAGCAGTCAAGAGATGTGATTTTAAAATTAAAATATGTATGATGTATGCTGATGTAAATGTGAAGGATATAATGGTCGAAATTGTTGGCTTAAGGATTAAGTAATCTTTTTAAGGTACTTAACCTACATGGATTTACCCTTGCCATTTGGTCAATATGAAGTCCTGACTGGTGTGTTTATTAGTGGTCATTTTAGATCCATTTGCTGACCTCACACAGACAGAAAGACAGTCATACATCAAGAGATGTAATTCGTTTACAAATAGTGGCACAGAATACCAAGTGTATATATTGCAGTGTGATGTAGAAATTTGCTTCTAATTTGATTTTAATGCACTTCACAAGAAAGTAGGTATGATTGTACGTTCCAATCCAATTCAATCTCTGGCCCCACGTACACCTTGTTATGACACTTACATACACATTTGTGTATAATAACCAATCATGGGAACATCTCATTAGGAGTTCTCTCCATTGAGAGTCACATTTACACAAAGAGTTATGGATGGATGAAGGGATCGTGCCCCAGCCAGGTCAATACATAGGCAGGGATTCAATCCCGGGGACTCATTAGTCTTCATGTGGATGCAAATGAAAAAGCCCTTGCCCACGCTGGGGTCTGGTTCCAGCAGTCCTTCCCCATGCTGGGTACTGGTTCCTGCAGTCCTTCTTCACACTGGGGTCTGGTTCCAGCAGTCCTTCTTCACACTGGGGTCTGGTTCCAGCAGCCCTTCCAAAGCCCATCCCCACGCTAGGGTCTGGTTCCTTAGAATTTAGAAGGTCAAGACACCTTTGGGATGTGTGTGCGTGTGTGTGTGTGTGTGTGTGTGTGTGCGTGTGCGTGTGCGTGTGCGTGTGCGTTTGTCTGAAAGGGTGGGAACTGGAGTTGAACCAATTGAAGCAGCAGGAGAAAGAAACAATGAAAACCACAAAAGCCACAAAGAATGGGCACTACCCCACTGTGATCATGATATTGAGTCTAGTGTGCATCTGGTGTACATCAATTATTGCTGTCTTTTAAGGCATTTGTGTGTTTTGTCATTTTAAACAACTTGATACTTGGACTGATTGAAACTTCAACATGAATCAGTGTGCTCAGAGATGTGTGACTTAGACCTGTTGCCCCACCCACCCACACACACACACACATACAAGTGTACACACACAAGCCCCCTTTGTCACTGTTTCCATCTCTGCTACAAGAAGCCTCAAAAAACGTCAACAATTCACCAATCCAGCAGAGGAATACAAAAGTGTTTTATGATGCTATCAATAGAATATATATATTTTTTTGCCTCCTGTGTTCATGAGTTTTAACCATCAGCCATTAAGAGAAACGCTCACACTGTTCCCTCTGTGCACCATCTGACAACTCTGCACAGAAATGTCTGGATGATTTTGGTTGCATGCAGCTAAATCACTTATACCCCTCCATGACTATCATCCTCCACGGTACACCAGTATCATCCCTTATCAGCAGGCATTTCCCTCCAAAACAAGTACTAGAATCCATGTAGTTTTCCTTACAAACAGGCTGTGCTGAAATACAATCTAATTGTGTCTATGGTTGCTATAACGATTGGTATGCCTCAAGGCTTTTAATGCTTATGTTTCTTCAGAGAGGAGTCTCCATCTCGTCAATTTCAATTCAATTCAAAACTGTCCATGTGAATCTCACTGTCCATGGTGGAAAGAAATGAAAGTGTTCACTCATTGTCAACCAATCAATCATTCTCATCATTTCAATTTAGCTTATGTACAATGAATCTTTTTTATCTCAGGATGCTTCAGGAAGCCTTTTCTACTGAGTCCCAAAGGAAGCAACTCAGTGAGGTACACTCAAAAAAATGATTCAAGCGCTTCTTAGATCTGACACATTTAAATATAGTTAACTCTATTTAAATAAATCTATTTAAAAAGTGTATGTATGTTAATTTAATAGGTGTAAGTCAAAATGTATGAATAGTTTCACCTAGGAGATATAACTAGATATAGATATAGATATATATACTAGATATAGATATATATACTAGATATAACTAGACCTACGAGATATAACTAGGGTGAGCTGGGGTCCACCACAAGATTTTGGGGATGGAAACAGTCACTTAAGTATAAAATACAAAACTATCGAACAAAGATTGGGTGACTTGGCCATCCTGAAATCCGTGTGAACTCCTTAAAGCACAAACGAGAAGGCCAAGGCAAAGCTGCAGCCAACATCAAGAAACCTAGAAAGGCTGAGGTCAATTACATCCCTCTGTACCCAAAAGGTGAAACCACAGAAAGCTTGGAGAACGAGAGAATTGCTTTGTTGTCAGACCTGAAAAAGCGTGACAATGAAAGGGTGATCAATACAAAAATGGGGAAAACCTTCTCCCACAGAAGACGAGAGGTTGTGGAGCAGAGGCCCATGAAGGCAGAGTACAAAAACAGATGGCCTGCCCTGTTTCTGCAGTGTGAAGTAAGTAAATGAGTACGAGTGTTAACAATATATTGTTTGAAATTGGCAATAATCCTGCTTCCTTATGTGGGATTTATTATATCTAACAAAAAACAAATGTATGTATTTTGTTTGAATGTGTTTCAGGTGAATGCAGAGTTTTTGCGGATCACCACCAAGCCACTGCAATCAAAGTTCATGTCGCAGCTGGACCACTCAGACAAGCTGATCGAGATCTTCAAGAGAAAAGGAGGAGTGAAGGGGAAAAAGATAAAAGACGTTTTGGCAATCAGATTCGGTTAGTAGAAATGCATATAACATCCTTGTCGTTGAATTGAGGCTTTTGTAAGGTTTAATTGTCCATCACTGGTCTCTTAAGCACTATACTTTTTTGCATTTAATTTACCCCCTCACCAATGGCTGTGTAAATCATGCTAGGCTCGTTTGGGGCATTTAGGAGTAAGGTGTCTGATCTCAATAGACTCCTCAAAAGATATGACCCTACTGTCTACAGACAACTACTCCTACCTGTGCCACAGTCACTAAATAAATAGCATTGTACAGTGTTATCGACTCTTATTTCTCCCACTATTTATAATGAGAACATCCTATAGCATACTATCCCTACCAATGTCTTTCGGCCTATGGGACAGGTTAGCAAGTGCACTTAAATGTGATTTGGAAAAATCACATCTAATTAACCCCAACAAAGAATGAATTGACCGTGTAGTCTAGTCTGATTTTATATTGCTTGTGGTGTGTGGCATTTACTTAACACGAGTCCTTTGTTTTTGTTGTTGTTCAGGCCTCCGCTACTGAGGATGCAGAGAAGGACATTGCGAGCACAGTCATGGGGATTACACACACACACACACACACACACAAACACCTTAGACCTACCTTTTTCTTTTTCTAGTTTGTATAAAAACATTGTTCAACATTGTTCCTATTTTGAAGAGACTGTTATTTTAAAAAGAAAATTGGGGGAAAAAAGAGCTTGAAGCTTCTTCCATGGAAGAGTGGATTGTATGTCTTCTTGATCCCAAAAGGATACAGAGCCTGCGGTCTTCACTCTCCCAACAGCCAGGGAGGATCTCCCCACCAACCCCTTTCAGACGGTCACTGCCCTGGTTTAGTATGGCAGAAGGACCCATTGTATTTCTAGATTGATCTCTTCATGTTGATATTAAAACTCAGCACTTTCTTGCGTTCCGCAACTTGATCATAAAGAAATATTAGACATTTGATGAAAAGCTTGAATTGATGAATTTGATGACACAGTTCATTGTGTATTTTACTATTAACATTGTGTATTTTTTACTAATAACTCGTACAACCTGAGAATACAACGCACTTTCTTGTGTCCGCCTCTTGCTGTTACTCTGACCTGGGTTGTGTTTAGAGGGGGAGAGTTTTTTTGTTTTGTTTTTTGCTTGTCTTACCTTGGCTTACATGTTGACCTGAAGTGCAATCTTCACTTTTTTTTTCTTGTTTAAATAACCTGTTTGTGTGTTTACACATTTTTCAATAAAAACACAAACCAGGTTTTGTCTTTGGTGTGTCTTAATGAGGGATTTCACTTTCAATAAATTGAATACATTTGAGTTGGACAAACATAAATTATTTTCATTTAGTTAATGTACTTATTTCATTTTAGCTGTATTTGTTGAAAATGAGTTGGACGCACTCAAATCAATTTTATTGAGTTAATGTAATTATTTCCTTTCAGCTGTATTTGATAAAAATGAGTCAGTGAAACATAGTTTTTGGATGGAAATCCTGCACACTATTAAATTGAGTTCATCCAATGACTTATTTTTTTGAGTGTATGCCATGCTCTCATACAGTACGAGTTATGAAGGGCTGTCTGGCCATTGTTAGTCAGAGGGAATATCTGAGTCAATTATCTGAGTCAATTTACGAACTGTGGTAATTACACAGATTTACTTTGTATTGTTTTTCTCAGATCCAAGACCTTTTTAAACATATACTAATTGTAGGATCCAATAGCAGTGAAAGGATATCAGAGGAGCTAAGCTGGAGAATCTTAGAAGTCGATGTTAGCCATTTTCTTGGTTTGTCAGAGTGTGTGACTCATTTACTTTTTATTGTTTTTCTCAGATCCAAGACCTTTTTTAACATATAATAATTGTACCAGGATCCAATAGCAGTGAAAGGATATCAGAGAAGCTAAGCTGGAGGTTCTTAGAAGTCGATGTTAGCCATTTGCTTGGTTTGTCAGAGTGTGTGACTCATTGGTTGGGGTCGTCTCCCTCCATAACTGCTCTGTGCCATATGGTCTTTTAGAGAAGAGGCTGAAAGCTTTGACCTTTCCAGGCAGATTCACAAGTAGACCTACTGCTGATTGTAGAGATTGCTAGCAAAGCTGTCTTGGTCCCTCAATCACACATCATTGTTGGTGCTCGTACGCGTGTGAACGTGTGAACGTGTGTGTGTGTGTGTGTCTATGTCTGTGTGTGTGTGTGTGTGTGTGTGTGTGTGTGTGTATGTGCGCGACATGTAGAATTAGATAACATCACTTGTCATCACTCAATTGTGAGGTGATTGATTATGAACAAACATAAGACAAGAGGCCGAAGATATGAGCACCTTTACAACCCCTCCTTAAACACGTATAAGGACGATCAAATGGCCGCAAATTCATGGAGAGAATACTATCCCATTTTCACAGGATACTTCACCTGCACAACAATCAGGGCATATTTGTCAAACACGATAAGAGATACTGCTCTGATCTATTCCCATTCCATACTGAATATTCTGTTTAGATCAAAGGTTTGTTTCGACAAACTGTGATATTTTAGATGATAGAACAGTTTAAATGAATGCAGAATCCTTCATACCACAAAACAAATTAAAATCTATTTATTTACGACTGGCTTAGCCTGAAGTCCTATTGTAAATTCGACCTAACGATAAAAGTAGCCTACTTTATGAATCGGAGGATTAAAGATGAAATGTGAAGGGTGCAGTGGTGGAAGAAGTACTGAAGTTTAGTACTTAAGTAAAAGTACAAGTACCCAGGAAAATTCAAGTAAAAGTAGAAGTAAAAGTACTACATCAACAATCCTACTTAAGTAAAAAGTAAAAAGTACTCAGTTTTAAATTTACTTTAAAAGTAAAAGTAAAAGTACTCACGCAATGGGTTGTCTCTCAATGTCTAGGCTGAGCCATTTTGATAAAAAAAAATAGCGACTGCTAATTAATGCCTCTACAGATGACACTACTAGTTAGTAATAATAATAAACATTTGTTAATTGGAAAGGTTGGTGTGCTTATTGGGCCTATTGTCTGTAAAACTGTTTACACTCTATCTAATAATTCTGCAGATGACAAGTTATCTACCAGGGATTATTTGCAAAGTTAATTCCATTAAGCCAAACCAATAAAGACACAATTTTATTTAATTGTAAACGTGTAAAAAATGGAAATATGAAACATAAAAAACAAATGGAGTTGTTAAACTAGTCAATGCAGAGTTTTATGCTCTATTGATTGCAGAAAAGGAAAATAACATATTGAGTAACCCAAGACTCGGCAATAAGTTTGCATGCCCGGCAATAACCAGTCAATAAAAAAGGCAAATCTTCACGTTAGCTTGACATTGCTAAACTAACAGCTTTATCTTACCATTACGTTAAATAAATAATCAAGGTACAATCGAATTATTTTGATGCTATTGCTGTATGTCAACATGTATTTAGCTAGATAACAGTATAAAATCATGTCAGTAACCGCATACGATATGCAAAAGTCATAGACATTAACTTAGCATAGCAAGAACTCTGCATAACTCGACCTGTTTCTCCAAATTTGGCTAGCAACTCCTTTTTTGAGGTAGACAGGAAACGCACTGAAACCTCCACGAGTTATTCTTGGGGCCTCTGAACTTGAACATGTCCTCAGATGAGGGTGACTCTGAATCCATGCTGAAAAGTTGTTTGTTAGTCAGGCTGTTTGTCGAATGTTTAAATAAAAAGGGGCAAGGCTACCGTAGTGCAGCTGCCAAATACACACTCTGCTGTCATTGGAGCTGATAGAGCCACCTGATTGGTTGAAACGTCCTAAAGCAACGCAATCCATATTTTTGTGTAGGCAACATTTTGGCGAAACTGTGTTAATAAAATGTAACGAATAACGACACATATTGTAGAAATGTAGCGGAGTAAAAGTATAGATAATAGCTGCAAAATGTAACGAAGTAAAAGTAAAAAGTATGCACTATTATTTTTACTTAAGTAAAGTACAGATACGTAAAAATGTAACGAAGTAAAAATACTTTGTTACATTCCACCACTGGAAGGGTGTCACTTCACTGTAAAACGCAATTTGTTGGCATTACTTAAAAAAAGTTAGGAAACCGATTGCCCCGAAATTTTCAAGTGAAGTTGCTCATCAATTTGAAGTTGTTTTAACTGAAAAGAAATATGTTACGACAACTCATGTCATGGTAGTACGCTTGAGTCCAGGTAACTCAAAATCATTAGTTATCATCACTGAAAAATGTTAGTCAGGACCACTCATGTCATTGTAGTACAATTGAGTAGAGTTAACTCAAAACTCATTAGTTATCATTACTAAAATAATATTAGTCCAGACAACTCATGTCATTGTAGTACAATTTAGTACAGTTAACTCAAAATCATTAGTTCGGGTCACTAAGAAAATGCCAGTTCAGAGAACTTAGTTGTGTTCAGCTAGCAGGACTCATTAAAACAAGTTATCCTTACAAGGCTAAGTGTTCACAATACTAGGAAAATCTTAGGAAACCGATTGCCTTACAATATTCAAGTAAACTTTACTAAAAGTGTTAAGTTGTTGAAACAAAGACAGACAACAGTATCAGGGAATCACTGAAACACTTTATTTGTTCTCAGACAAGATAGCAAACAACCAGTCTATTGAAAGACTCCAATCAATAAAGAAGAAGTGGATAAAGAAGTGGATCTGCTCTACAATGTAAAAACAAAAGCCTATGACGGCCGTAAAACATGTTTATGTTTTTTAAAACAAATTAATTCTCACAAGGCAGCAAACAAACCAGGTCAATTGACCAAACCAAACCAATTCTTTTTTTTTTAAGCAATCTTTTCATGAACTTGTGTCTGTGTGTGTGTGTGTGTGCGAGAGAGAGAAAGAGAGAGAGAGGAAGAAAAGAGAAGAGAGCGAGAGATTCAAATGGTTTAGAACTGTACTGTAATTACAATTATAAAACACTGGTTGTAACAAAATCCAGTCTGCAACACCACTCAGTGCTGGACAAGTGTGTCCCAAATGGCGGAAACATGCCAAAGACTTCCCCCTGCATTGCAATTGAATAGTTCAAATCAAATTAGTCTTAATATGTAGTATTAAGGGGGGGGGGGGGGGGGGGGGGGGGGCTGGTTGTACACATGGACTGGTTGTACACATATACAAACGAAAATTCAAATAGTTTAGAACTGTACTGTATTTACAACTATAAAACACTGGATTGGTTGTAACAAAACCAGGCTGCTACATCTTCTCCACTCACACTGGAACAGAAGGGAGAGCTCTTTTCACTGGCATACCTTAGTTTTCAAGCTTTGAGTCTTTCTCGACAGTTCACCTGCATCCAGCTCCATGATAATCTATTGAAATGCCTCAAAGGTGTAGCGGAGCTTTTGTAGGGTACTGCAAGTTCAAGGCATAAAAGAGCCCAAACAACGTTGCAGAAGCAAGTGCTACATTCTCAAGATCTTGAAGCACCATCATACCCTCGAGGACTATCCTGACGTCAGAGGGTTCACTGCTGGTAGTGTCTCTCACAACATAGGTCCCCACTGTTGTTCTCGATCCCCACTTGTTTCTCTCTATGGCACTGAGGAAATCGGTGTCAGCCATTTCCTGGTCAAAAGAAAAGATACAATTCTTTAATGATAGGTTCAACATCTTGTAACTTGGCTTGTAAACAATTCAACAGTGTAATAATTTCTACCTTCAGCCAGGACAAATCTTTCATAGATCCGATGCCCCACTGTTTATGACCTCCAACCCAGGCAAAGCCGCTGCAGGGCGGAAGGTTATGTTTTCTCCCCTGTGTGTGTTTGATTGTCGGTCTGTATGTGTGTGAACAGGATTACAAAAAAGTACCAGCCCGATTTGTATGAAACTTGGTGGAGGGGTGTAGCATGGGCCAACATTGTAGGCCTTCTGGCAGATTCTCCCATTTTTGCACAGTGAAGCACTGTAACACTTATTAGTCGCATACACTTACCACATACTCCTGCACAAGATCCTCAGGATCCTCGCTGAAGTAAATGCAGAGTCCTTTGATGACATATTCACATCCAGCATCAATATCTTCCTTAAGGATATATAAAGCACAAGGCAGTATTTTAACTGAGAGGTCAACATGGACACAAATGTGATGGTTGTGATGACAGTTAAGTTAGAATTCTTACCGTCACCATGGCAGACATGTCTTTCAGCTTCTGTCCCTGCTGCCTCGATCTCTTCTCAAATATTTACAGCAGATTTGCAGTGTGTAGGTCCAGCTGTGAGAGAAATCTTGACTGTAGAGGCATGGTCGTTACGCGTTTGAACTTTGCATTGATCTGAAACATGGAACAATATGGCACACTGATGTACACACAAGACATTTGTTGAAACACATTTGGCCAACCATTAGCTTATCAGTTTAATCTACCACACAAAAATTATTAAGAAGTCATACCTGTAGGAGCTGGTTGTAATATTCAAATCTAATCAATATAAACTATAATAATAATCGAATCAATATAAACTATAATCTGTTTTAATCTAACTATGATACTTGTATTATCCGTGTGGTCCTTTTGCCAATAAATGCTATCCTTTCCCGGTTTTCTGCTACATGCCGCAGAAAAGCAATTTTTTTTTTTTGCCCAGTTTTTTTTGGCGGCATTAAAGAAGCGGTAAATATCCATAAATTAGTGTCATTGTTTAAAACGGAGCTACAAAACTGGGGGAAACGTAGCGGTTTATAGTCCGCAAAATTACGGTATAAGCTTAATTTGATCAAAATGTAATGTGCTAGTTTGATGAAACATCCAATGGTGGATCAAAGTACACAAGTAAAAAGAGAAACCGTTTTTTACCACTTTGGCTGTGTGCTCTTCTTACCTCAACAGCCTGCTCCACTCTTGAGGAGCTATTAGTGACAGACAGACACTGATAAGAGATAGTAGTCTCTCAAATACTCAGGCATATCCCTCGATGTAAAGATCGCCAAATTAAAAACACATAATTTGCGCTTTCCCTAAGATATCAAATACTTCCTTGTCTGTGATGCAAAGCTTTTTGGAGAAAAACTGCTTTGAAATGACTTAGTTGCTGCAGCTTGAGGCTAAAATTAGCTCATTTGACTTTCGTGCATATTCGCGGCAAAATAGCTGCGTATTCTCGGTCAAATAACTCACACGCTATACCTCTTAACGACATTTGGGGACCGTTAAACGAAAACTATACATTACTTGTCTGTGAGACTTATGTCGGAGACACTTGCACAGGGAGACACGCTAACTGTGGATTGCCGCCAGTTTCATGTGGGCACCCCCACATACGTTTTTAAGGGGGCTAACACACAAAAGTATTACACAAGTTCAGACAAACCTACTCAATTCCCAGGTTTCACACAAAATAGTGTCACTAGCAAGCTAGTCTCATGGTGTAGTTAGTAGGCTATCTTAAATGGTGGAGGAAGATTAGTACTTGCCTAGCATGTGATAGCCAAAGATAAGCCTAATGCTAATGTAACCTAAGGGACTTTTAAGGTCTTGGCTCTGGACACGACTACGCCACCTGGTGGCTTTCACACCAAGATATAGGGTGGATATGATGTATACCTTTTTCGAGAGACAAGCGGTTTCTCGCTCAGGTTCGCTCTAGTGAAGACAAAGACAAGGTACTCCAATGATAAAAATGACAATATTTATTTATACAATTTCTATGGGTGGAGGATGGCGGGAGAGTTGAAAAGGGCTGGATAGTTAGTACCGGCTGCCACCAGGATGGTAGGGGGGCATAGGGCGCAGCTGTTACAAGGAGGTTACCTGTCTGAGGAAAAGGGGAATGAGACCGACACGCCACCCGTGCTCTGGATTTGTACTCCTACTCACACAAACTCTGCACACAACACACATAGGAACATGCACTGCAAACAGGTATCAACAAATTGTGAGGTGCGCGTTACCACTCAAGGGCATGCAGTGCCCGAAGAAAAAGACTCAGGTCCAATAACCTGCCCCGCAGACAGCTGTGATATTCTGGGGAGGAAGGGGGAAGAGGAGTTGGGGTTAAGCCTATTGGGCTGAAACTAGGCAGAGTTTCAGCATCAAAAAGGTTAATTCACTAGGGACCAAACTGGGGCAGCCAATACAACCCTGATCGCACTGGCACGGCGGGGAGGAGAGGGAATAAATACTGAGAGAAAATAATAAAATGTAGTACACTAAACCTAGCTCACACCTAGGCTAGGTCCAACAAACAAATATGAAAACAAACAAACCAAAAACTACAACGAGCAAACACTGAAATTAAACCAAATTTAAGGCAAAGCAAAGCAGCAGTGGCAAAACTCCTGAACAAAGGAAATAAAATGGTTTATCTAATTGTACATACTCGACATATTATTTGTAACCAATCACAATATAACATTTTCAGGTTACCTTCAGAAATGACAAACCCAAACACGGACAATTGGTTCTCTGGCAACCTCCAACAGTCTTCTCACTGCACCACAGCTTAATGTCATTCAACCAAACCTATATTTAAAACATCACCATTAGGCGTACACAGAACTTTTGGTAGACAGGCAGATTAATGTGATGGGTAAAATCGTATGTGTGCGTTAATACCTTCAGTAGCAAAACGCACACGCTACCCGGAAGCGTTTGGATGTTGACACCTGTTGCCAGACAGTACACTTAGATACCGTACGGTACATTCACACAATAAACTTAAAAGTACGTTTCGTCATACATCTACATGCCTACAGGGGAAATCATTCACAGCACATACCTTTAAGCAGCAGCAGTATGGACCAAAGGAATGTTAAAGCCCCGAGATCGCTACCATGTACTAGTGAGCCTGTTATATAGGGTTGCCATTTTGCGCTAATTACTTGAAATGCACCACCACTGCATGCTACCTGGGGGCGTGACAGAGCAGGACAGAATGTACGGTGGCTGCTGAGTGACAGGACCGTACTTCTGCCGGTTACAATCTACCCCCCCATTTATTATCAGCGTCCCGCAGATAAAAAAAAAAAATAACACAGCCTATATCAGAACACAAAATTGCTTCTTAAGACCAGGGTCGGAACACCACTATATTACTACAGCTAGAGCCAGGCACCTGGGAGTTCGTAGCCCCATTCGGCCTACTCACAGACACTGGGAGGTGATTGGGATTCCCATGCCTTCCTGCAGTGGCCCGGGACGTCCTTCGTGGAGGACGTACACTGCCACCAGGGCCAGAATCTGTGGGGAGAGGTAGAGGAAGGTTAAGAACAGGCAGTTCAATCTGCTCATCGGGATTAACGGATCTAGGGGCTGCCACAGGAGAATGAGCCAAGTTGGGTGGTGCAGGTTGCCTTGAGGCACCAGGAGGCCCAAGAATGACCCACTGTCCAGCCTCATCCTCTTCAGTTCTCCCTGGCTCTGCTACCTGAGGTTCTGGAGGTGGATCAGGGGGATCGGGCCAGTGACTCTGTGGGACCGGCTTCAGCATGGTCCGATGGACTTGACGGTGTATCCTTAGGTCATGGAGTGGTGCAATGGAATATACAACCCCGCCTAGAGGAGGTGCCTTAAGCACTTTGTGCATGACCGCACTCCAAGCATCTTGGATTTTGTTTCGGCCTCGCACAGAGTGGTCTTTGATATACACCAGTTGTCCCTCCTGGAGTGGGTCGCTCTGCTCCCTCTGGTCGTGCCGCTCTTTTCTCCGTAGCGCAGCAGTCTGCAACCGATCTCTGGCACCAGAGAACGCAACATCCAAGCGTCGCTGGTGTTCTTCAATCCAATCTCCGATGCTACCCCCTGTCGGCTCCAGGACCCTGCCCAAAAGAAAGTCAATCGGCAGTTGGGGGTCTTGTCCAAACATAAGGAAATGGGGAGACTCACCAGTCGTTTGATGAATGGTGGTGTTGTAGCTGAACACTCGTTGAGGGAGAAAATCCGGCCAGTGGCTCTTTTGTTCAGAGGAGAGCGTGCGGAGGAGGTCGTGCATTGTGCGGTTAAACCGCTCGCACTGGCCATTTCCCTGTGGATGGTAGGGTGTTGTTCGGGTTTTCTGGACCCCATACAGGTCGCATAGCTGATGGACCAGAGAACTCTCAAAACTCCTGCCCTGATCTGAATGGATTCTAGCAGGAACCCCATACCTGAAGAACCATTCCCGAACTAGGATATTTGCTACGGTGGTCGCCTTCTGGTCTCGAGTGGGCACGGCTTGTGTGAATTTTGAAAAGACATCCGTCATGACAAGGACTTGGTCCCTACCGTCCCTGGAGGGCTCCAAGAATGTAAAATCCACAGCCAATATCTGGTTCGGACGGGACGCCAACAAGTGTCCCATCGGGGCATGGACTTTAAAACGGGGGGCTTTGGCAAGGGTACACCGTTCACAGTTCTCACACCACTGTTTGATGTCTTCACCCATCCTAGGCCAATAGCACCTCTGCCGTATCAGCTCGGTGGTCCTTTCCCTACCCTGATGGCCATGGTCATTATGGAGTTGCTGCAGTACCTCACCCTTTAGGCACTCTGGCAGCAGGAGTTGGTGGACCTCTTCACCACCATCAGGCCGAAGGATCCGTCGATACAGCAGGCCGTCTATTTCAGCAATTCTGTCCCACTGCTTCAACAAGGCCTTGGTACACCCTGGTAGAGCTTCCCGTACTGCCGAACTTGGCCGCTGCCGCTTAAGCCAAAAGGGGAGGAATGCCCTGATAGTGGGATCCACATCTTGCAGGGTTTTCAAATCAGCAGGGGTGCGGGAGGGTAGTACGGAGATGGTAGACTGGATGGCCTGAGAATCCTCATTTCTTCTGGCTGCCTGCTGCACGGACCCAGGTATAGCGGTTCCAGCCACTGGTAATTCCGAGGCATCTATGGGCCCTGAGGCAGGCTGTCTGGACAAAGCATCCGCATTCTTGTTCGAGCGGCCAGAACGGTAACGGATGGTGTAGTCGAACACTGCCAATTCGGCTACCCACCGCTGTTCGGTGGCCCCCAGCTTTGCAGTGCCCAAATGGCTTAAAGGGTTGTTATCAGTCCAGACGATGCATCGTTGGCCCCACAGGTAGTCCCGAAACTTATCAGCCAGCGCCCATTTCATTCCCAGGAATTCTAGCTTCATGGAGCTGTAGTTCTTTTCAGCTGGGTTGAGACTACGGCTGGCATACGCAATGGGTCGGACCTTTCCATTTTGTTCTTGGGATAACACCGCCCCTAGTCCAACATGGCTTGCGTCCACCTCAACGAGGAAAGGGAGTGTAAAGTCAGCAAAGGCAAGAGTGGGTGCCCTGATCAGCCTCGCTTTTAACTCCTGGAGGCTCTGCTCACAGGCGTCTGTCCAGGTCCCTCCCAACGATATACGTCGCCCCTTCTGTGTCGTCCCAGCCAGCTCTGCTACTAGACGATGCAGTGGGGCTGCCAGTTTAGAGAAACCCTCCACAAACCTTCTGTAATAACTGGCAAAACCCAGAAACGACCTCAATTCAGTGACGTTGGTGGGATGGGGCCAGTTGGCAACTGCAGACACCTTGCTGGGGTCGGTTGACACGCCATCACGAGAGATGAGGTGGCCTAGGTACTGCACCTCCCTCCGTAAGAAGCAACACTTTTCCAGCTTCGCCTTCAGACCTTCATGCTGGAGGCGGCTGAGCACCAGGTCCAGGCGGCTCACGTGGTCGTCTACATTGGAGGAAAACACAATAATGTCATCCAGGTATAGCAAGAGTGATTGCCCATGCTGTGCACCAAATATCCTTTCCATTAGTCGCTGAAAGGTGCCAGGTGCATTACACAATCCAAACGGCATGCGATTGAACTCAAATAGCCCAAAGGGCGTACAGAAAGCAGTCTTTGGACGGTCTTGTTCACTGACCGGTACCTGGTTATAGCCACTAGCTAAGTCCAATGTTGAAAACCACTGAGCTCCAGACAAGGCATCTAAGGACTCCTCTATGCGAGGGAGGGGGAAGGCGTCTTTACGCGTCTTGGCGTTGAGCTGCCGGTAATCAACGCACAGTCGAAGGCTTCCATCTTTCTTTCGTACCAGGACGATTGGTGACGCATAGGGGCTACTACTTTCCCGAATAACCTGACCCTCTAGTAGTTGTTGTAGGTGGGCCTTCACTGCATCATAGTCAGACGGGGGAAGGCGCCTGTACCTCTGCCTAACAGGTTTGTCATCAAGCAGGGGAATATCATGCGAGATGAGATTTGTGCAACCAAGGTCACCCTCATGTGCAGAGAACACAGACTCGTGTCTAAGTAGTAGTGACCTCACCTTCTCCTGTTCAGAGGCTAAGAGCGCAGATAAATCAATAGTCTGAATCTTTTCTTTGACTGTGCTAACAAAACTGGTTTGTGTGCTACTGGTAGCAATAATCGTGTCAGGTCCTGGAACAACCTCCGTGATTCCAGTTGGAAGGCTTACCAGTGTGGCGTGAATTAATCGGCCTATTTGACTTCTAGGGTAAAGTGTAGCTGGAGTCAAACCCACATTCACAACAGGTATATAGATGGTTCCTCTGTCTACACTAACCAGGGCAGGTGAAACAAGAAGGCCATCAGGTAGGGAGTTGCTAATTGGTTCAACCAGGACCATGCCAGAGGCCAACCCAAACTGGGAAGAACAAGTAGCTGCTACCAACTTGATGGCGTTTCCAGGTATGTGGATGGGCCTCCGGCCCCGGACCTTGGCAACACAGGTTCTCCCCCTATGGGGTCTAGGCTGGGCCTGGTGGCAATGCTGCAAAGCTTGCTGCCAGGGAGGTGAAGCGTGAACCACCGGTGGGAGCTCAAAGAGTGAGGGCCCATGTTGACCAAATAATTCGTGGTAACACTCCCGAATGACATTCATACCTAAAATGCCAGGGATTTCAGCTGGGGCTGCCTGACTGGGGGGATCTTTAACTACCAGCCAGCCACGTCGAGGAATGATCTTACCCAGTACCTCGACAGTCAGCTCAGCATAGCCTGTGTAGGGAATTTCTAACCCATTTGCAGCACGAAGCTGCAACCAATGGCACTGTTGAAGATTACCCTGGAAGTGCTGCAAAAAGAAGCTTTCCACCATGGTGGACACCATGGAGCCTGTGTCCAATAGACAATTTATTACAACCCCCCCTACCCTGACAGTTACTTTCGGGCACTGCCCGACAAGAGATGACACAGTGTTGCTTTCTAACCTCTGCTTCTGGAAGCCAGTAGTGTCCCCTCCCAATGTGTGGCTCAACACATTGGAGGGAGCTAGTTTCCCATCATCTGAGAAGCAGAGTTGGGATGAGGCGGGCCATGGGGATGAGGCGGCCCATGGGGATGAGGCGGGCCATGGGGATGAGGGGCTGGACTACGGGCAGGAACCACTCGCTCATAATTGCATTCTCTGGCATAGTGCCCAGGCTTCTGGCATCGCCTGCAAATGACAGAGGTAGGATGTCCAGGCCTAACCTGGTGTACTGGTAGTTGCAAAGTAGCCAAACTGCTAGTTAGCCGGTTAATCTGCTCTTGCTGCTTTAACAACATGGTTCTTAACTCAGTCATCTCTGATTTAAAAGGGGTTTCCTGAGATGGATTTCGGTTCTGCTGGCCTCCAGAGGACTGCATTGCACAGAGGGATGGAACAGAGCAACTTCTACCTCTAGCAAAGTCACTGGGCCTACCTTCCCGCTCCCACTGGACAGCTTCGGCTCGTACCTCCAACATGGACAGCCCTGGGGTCTGGCGGACCAACCGCTTCAGCTCCCTGCGGAGATCAGAGTCAAGGACATGCTCTACGAATTGGTCACGCAATAAAACATCAGGGTTAGGCACTGCATCTGGGGAACTCTGAGTCACCTTATTCATAAGGGAATAAAGGGCATGAGAAAATTCATGTAACGACTCTCCGTCTAACTGTCTCCTAGAGAAAAAGTTCTCTTGTAGAGCAACATATGATTTGGCGCACCCATAAAGTTCTTTAAGGATAGCTAAAATCTTTGTTGGATTTTCCCGCTCATCCCTGGTCCTATATCTGATTTCGTCCTTTGCCTCCCCATCCAAATGGTCAAAAATAAAATAAGCCTGATCTAGTGTCCCCAAGTGCCTTGCCCTCATGCTTGCATTCACTTCTTCCACCCATTCTTCAACCCCAATACCTGCTCGGCCCCTGAACACTGGACACTTTCTTTCCCTAGGGAAATACAATAGTCGTTCAGAGGTAGCAACAGGGTTAACAGAACCCGGGGTAGCACGACTAGAGGCCCCAGCACTTTCTGCAGACAATGCTTGAGCTTCGTCTCGTCCCCGCTGTAAGCGCTCTTTGTCTGCCTGTAGTTGCAGTACCTGCTGCCTCAGTTCCTCCAGCTCCTCTTCCATAACTACAACAGAAGGTCAGTGCAGTTAAACCAGCAAACAAGAAAAACAATAAACAAAAACAAAAACAAAAACAAAAAAACAGGTCTCTCTGCCGTCAGCCGGTAGAGGGCGCTCCTGTTGTCCAGTGTAATCGTCAGGTCCCACGACGTGCCAACTGCTGCTTTGCCTAAAATTTCTATCACAGTGTTTTTTTTTTTTTTTTTTTAAACAAGGAAAACAAAACCAAAAATACCCGTCTCTGTGAACCAGATCCTGCCGAACTACGCCAATTTGTAACCTAAGGGACTTTTAAGGTCTTGGCTCTGGACACGACTACGCCACCTGGTGGCTTTCACACCAAGATATAGGGTGGATATGATGTATACCTTTTTCGAGAGACAAGCGGTTTCTCGCTCAGGTTCGCTCTAGTGAAGACAAAGACAAGGTACTCCAATGATAAAAATGACAATATTTATTTATACAATTTCTATGGGTGGAGGATGGCGGGAGAGTTGAAAAGGGCTGGATAGTTAGTACCGGCTGCCACCAGGATGGTAGGGGGGCATAGGGCGCAGCTGTTACAAGGAGGTTACCTGTCTGAGGAAAAGGGGAATGAGACCGACACGCCACCCGTGCTCTGGATTTGTACTCCTACTCACACAAACTCTGCACACAACACACATAGGAACATGCACTGCAAACAGGTATCAACAAATTGTGAGGTGCGCGTTACCACTCAAGGGCATGCAGTGCCCGAAGAAAAAGACTCAGGTCCAATAACCTGCCCCGCAGACAGCTGTGATATTCTGGGGAGGAAGGGGGAAGAGGAGTTGGGGTTAAGCCTATTGGGCTGAAACTAGGCAGAGTTTCAGCATCAAAAAGGTTAATTCACTAGGGACCAAACTGGGGCAGCCAATACAACCCTGATCGCACTGGCACGGCGGGGAGGAGAGGGAATAAATACTGAGAGAAAATAATAAAATGTAGTACACTAAACCTAGCTCACACCTAGGCTAGGTCCAACAAACAAATATGAAAACAAACAAACCAAAAACTACAACGAGCAAACACTGAAATTAAACCAAATTTAAGGCAAAGCAAAGCAGCAGTGGCAAAACTCCTGAACAAAGGAAATAAAATGGTTTATCTAATTGTACATACTCGACATATTATTTGTAACCAATCACAATATAACATTTTCAGGTTACCTTCAGAAATGACAAACCCAAACACGGACAATTGGTTCTCTGGCAACCTCCAACAGTCTTCTCACTGCACCACAGCTTAATGTCATTCAACCAAACCTATATTTAAAACATCACCATTAGGCGTACACAGAACTTTTGGTAGACAGGCAGATTAATGTGATGGGTAAAATCGTATGTGTGCGTTAATACCTTCAGTAGCAAAACGCACACGCTACCCGGAAGCGTTTGGATGTTGACACCTGTTGCCAGACAGTACACTTAGATACCGTACGGTACATTCACACAATAAACTTAAAAGTACGTTTCGTCATACATCTACATGCCTACAGGGGAAATCATTCACAGCACATACCTTTAAGCAGCAGCAGTATGGACCAAAGGAATGTTAAAGCCCCGAGATCGCTACCATGTACTAGTGAGCCTGTTATATAGGGTTGCCATTTTGCGCTAATTACTTGAAATGCACCACCACTGCATGCTACCTGGGGGCGTGACAGAGCAGGACAGAATGTACGGTGGCTGCTGAGTGACAGGACCGTACTTCTGCCGGTTACACTAACTTTAACTTCTTTTTTTCCAATGGTGAAAGACAAGCCGTCTCTTAATAACCAGGTAGCTATTATAAGTCATGTATACTTACATAGTTGAGATGAGTGATGGCTGGACACGTGTGGATAAATCCGAAATTTCGTACACTGTAGTGATGTGTCGTTCGTGAACGATTCGTTCATTTTGAACGAATCCTTACAACGACTCAAGAGTAACGAGTCCTCTCAAAAAAAGATTCGTTCTTTTTCTCGTTCATGACCGCGCATCGGGACAACTGGGACTGTTGCATTGGCTAAGCCAAGGAAACAGAAATGATTTGTTGAATGCAGGTCACGTAAAAATGATCCAAAGACCCGCACCGCTGGACTGGCCATAAGGCATGGCGGGCAAATGCCCGGTGGTCTGAGGCCATTTATTATTTATTTTATTCATGCAGGCCACGTGAACTTAAATGCAGGCCACATTAACGTCAATAAGGCCATGGCCTTCACGTACACCAGAGTTTTCAGCACTAACTTCCCTTGTTTATAATTTAGATGTCTCGACAACTATATATACTCCTATAATACCGTACGTATCTTCGTCATGGTAGGTATTATTTTTGCAAAAAAAATAGTAGCAATTTAGAACAACAGCACCTGATTAACCTACATACACTGAAGAAACAATAAAGAAAAACGATTCAATGAAACGAATAAGTTATTTTCTTTGGTATTTTAGGCCACGTTAACTTCAATGCAGGCCACATTAACGTCAAGTTAATGCAAGTTAAACTGGCAGATCTGCCCTTTATCATGATTGATTGAAGCCTGGGCCAATGAGGTGAGGGGCAGGCCAATTACGCCTACCCCTCCATCTCAGCCTCCGTTGGTGACTTGGTTGGTTAGCCACTGCTAGGCAGATCGAAAACGGGCAATATGGACCCTAGTGGGAAGAAAAGAAAGGGTGGCGCTGAAAGAGCCAGGGACCAGAAAAAAGCAGCCCTTCAGGCAGATGCTACGAAATGCCTAAAAATAGCTGATATGTTTGCTGCTCGTGGACATGGAGCCTCCACATCTGCAGCAGCAGCATCAACAGGTAGTGGAGGAGAAGATGCTCGACAGCAGGTGGACGAGGCGGCCATGACGGTAAGTCAAGGTTAACAAGGTTAAATTAATGAACAGCAAAATGTTTATAAATCAGACATCTATGTGTGAGAAAGAAATATTGATCTTCTGTCGAAGTTAAGTGCTGTCTAACCTTGTCACTCAGATATGAATTAATGTCGGACCGTCGGATATTATTTTGGTGCTGCTCACTGCCAGTCATGTAACCTAGCCTTGCAATGTAGGCTAGGCTAGGTTAAATGGTGTGCATGGCTAGCTACAACGCTGCCGCAGCCAGGTTGTTTATTTATTCTTTATTCGTTGTATTTGTGTGACTGTTGTGCCACCGCGGGGTTGCTTCTTTATTCTTTATTTTGTTTATGTGACTGTCGTGCGTCGGCCTTACGAAATATGCTGTTTTGCACAGTCTTACTGAGCGATGGGGTGGACGGTCCCTTCAGAACTAATGTATTTTCTCACTCCTCACTTCTGGCCACCAGCGAGTGCAGTCACGTAACCTAGCATAGCAATGTAACCTGTGCAAATTGTGTGCATAGCTAGTTACAACGCTGCTGCCGCCAGGTTGTTTATTTATTCTTTATTCTTCATTGCATTTGTGTGACTGTCGCGGTGGCTGCCACCAGGTTGTTTCTTTATTCTTCATTCTATTTGTGTGACTGTCGTGCGTCTGCCTTACGAAGTAAAAACTTGCTGTTTTGCACCGTCTGTGATGCGGTGGCGTCTGCTGGTGTGTGGTATGACGGCTTCCCTGTGTAGAATGTATTTTGTCATTCATCAAGAATCTGGGCACCGACGAGTGCGGCAGAAAGTCTGATCAGCTCTGTGTTTGTATCTTTGATTCTCGTCTATTTTAGCCAACTTTTCAACTCCTTAATTTCCGTCGGGGTTAATAAAAGCACTACTCTGCTCTATTGTCCCAACTTGCTGACTGCTCGTGTGCTTTTCAAAGGTGTATCAGTTACAGAGGGAAGGGAAAGGGGAGTAATTACATAGACTGACATGTGTATAAAATGTTATAATAACTTCACGGGATTAAAAGTAATGTAGTTTTATCATTTTTAAATAAACATAAACTCTGCATAAGATACTTCATTTAAAGGTCGTGTATGGTGTTTGTGGTATGGTTATGGTGTTGTTGTTGTTGTAGTAGTAGGCTACTTCCAGGCTGCTGCCAGTTTCCAGAAGCTGCAAAACATATTGTACTTTCGTCAGATCAGTAAATAGTGGGCCCAGTTTATTACTTGGTAAATATTTATGAAAAGCTCAAATATAGTTGTAATGCCTACTTGGGCCACAATCCTAAATCCATTTATAATCATGAAACAAAATGTTTCAGTGTGCATGTGATTTTGTGCAATTTCATGGTATAAAATGTTATATTGGCCTCTGCTACTTTCTTTGGAAAAATGTGGGCCTTGAGGTTGTGACTGTGATAATGATAATGTTTGTTACTTCAGGCTGATTCACCATCCTTAGAGAAGGGAGCAAGTGAGGAGAGGGAAGAGTTGAGAGAGCCAGAAGAGCAGGAGAGTGAGTTGGTAGAACAAGTCAGAGAGAGAGAGACGGAAGAGCAGGAGAGTGAGACGGTCCGATGTACAGAGTTGGAGCAGAGAGATGCAGAAGAGCCACAGAGAGAGAGCCAAGGCATCAACTACTTTGCTCACCCAGAGCCTGCCTTTTTAAAGGCATTCTTAGATCACCACCCACAGCAGAACACCACCAGTGCAATTGTTCAGAAGGTGTTTACTTGTAAGGTTGGGACGAGCAGGAAGTGGGTCACATACTGCAAAGAACGTCATTCACTGTTCTGTTTTGTGTGTCTGGCATTTGCGAAGACAACTGATACCAGCCCATTTATTACTGGCATGACTGACTGGCGACATGTACATGTGCGCATTATGGAGCATGAGAAGAGCACTACACACCATACCTGTGCTGAGGCATTTTTCTTAAGATGCTCAAAAAGTGACATCAGCACCCTGTTCGCTGGAAGCCAGATATCAGCCCACAGGGAACAAGTCAAAAAGAGACGCCAAGTTTTGGAACGTGTGGTTGATGTGGTGAAAGTGCTTGGCAAGAGAGGGCTGAGCTACAGGCATGTAGCCAATGAAGCCGCATACACCCTGGACGACCAAACAGTAGACCATGGCAATTTCCTGGAGCTGGTGCTGTTGCTGGGTAAATATGATATCTGCCTCAGAGAACACCTTAATGAGTGCATTGAGAAGAGCAAGGCACACCAGTCCAGTGGAAGAGGCAGAGGCTCCCTCATCACCCTACTTTCCAAAACCACTGTAGACTCAGTGATTGACGCTGTTGGGCACTTCATTCAACGAAGCATCGCCAGTGATGTCCGGGAAGCAGGGATGTTTTCTCTTCAGTTAGACACCACCCAGGACATAACAGGCCATGACCAGTGCTCCGTAATACTGAGGTACGTCAATGAGGCTGTGCAGGAGAGGCTGGTGGCTGTGGTAAGGTGTGAAGCATCCACAGGACAGTCCTTTATTGATTTAATCTCAGGAGTTTTACAGCGCCTGAACCTGGACAAGGAGATGTGCATTGGGAATGCAACCGATGGGGCATCAAATATGCAGGGCCAATACAAAGGCTTCTCGGCTCTGATGACTGCACAGTCTCCAACACATGTGCATGTGTGGTGCTATGCACATGTGTTGAATCTCGTTCTCTCCGATACAACACAGGCTGTAATTGAAAGTGGCTCCCTCTTTGGTCTTATCAATGATATTGCTGTCTTCATCAGGGAGTCATATCAGAGGGTCAGTCTATGGGAGAAAACCAAGCAGGAGGAGACAAGACACAAGCGCCTCAGCCCAATTGGGGAGACACGATGGTGGGCAAAGCACGAGGCTCTGAAGAAAATCTTCGGGCATTTCGGGAAGCCAGAGGATGGTCTTTTCATCGATGCCATCCTCACCCTGGAGGCCATCGAGAAGAAAGAAAAAGAAAAGCCAGCTGTACGTGCCAGAGCGCGAGGGTTTAAAGAGGGCCTTTTAAGACATGAGACTGTCTTGACTGCTCAGATATTTCTAAGGGTGTTTGAGCATACGACTCCTCTTTCAAAATACCTCCAGTCCAAGGGCATGGACATCCTCTCTGCCCACCGTATGGTGACTGCCACCCAAGAGGGCCTCAAAGGCATTGCGAGGGACTTCAGAAGTGTGAGGGCGGCCGCAGACTCATTTGTTAAATGGGCAAATGAGAAACTGGAGGAGAGGGAGGAAAACACAGATGTGGAGGTGGAGGCTGCACTGCCTGAGAAGAGGGCCAAAAAAAGAAGACGTATGGCTGGAGAGATGGCAGACGATGAGGTCCCCATGGAGGCTGGCAAGTTGTACGAGGTTAAGGTGCACAACCCCATCCTGGACGTGGCTATAGAGTCAATACACAGGCGTTTCCTCACGCATGGCACCCTAATTGCTGACCTGGCTTGGCTGGACCCCAGGAGGTTTGATCAGATCAGAGCCATTACTCTTCCGGGCGATGCACTTAAAAACCTCAGCTTGTGTCTCTTGAAATTCGACTCAGGGGCTACAGTGAATGAGCTACAGTCGGAACTGAAAAGTTTTGCCGCACAGTGGGACAGGCTGAAGGAGTCCCATGTGGATGAGTATATTACAAGAACAGCAGAGGAAGCCTCAGCAGAATTTGAAGAAGATTGTGGCATAGTAACCAAAATCTGCAATTCCTGCAAAGATTGCCCACTCTGCTGCTATCAAGTACTTCGGAGATTCAACATGCTCTCAGATGCCTATCATCTCCTTGGGCTTGCGTACAAATACCTTCTGACCCTCTCCCTTACTCAGGTGGCCTGTGAGCGAAGCTTTTCGACACTGAAGTTCATTAAAAGCAGACTCAGAAGCAGCCTGTCCGCAAACAAGTTGGAGGCATTTATGCTGATGGCTACTGAAAAGGACATCCTCGTGTCTCTTGATACAGATGTCATCATTGACAGGGTAGCCGAGAAGAGCGATCTGATGAAAAGGCTGCTTTTGTGATGAGGTAAAATAATACGCTGACTTGAAACACTCATAGTGGATCAGATTTAGTTAAACTCTGTCCTTGCACAAAGTACATTGCAGAGAAAATGTAAAACAGTATCTACCTTTAGTGAACATGAGACCTTATATTAGAATCACTGTCATTTAGAATTAAAACATTAGATCTGAATACGCATTTACTGTGTCACAGTCTTAGAACGTTTTTGTAGAGTTGAAATGCACTACTATGATCACCTGTGTTTATTTTTCTCACATTTCTATCTTTCTTTTGTCTTTTCATCTTTTTTAAGGTTCCCATGCTTAAGGAGTGCTGGGTGTTGCTGCTGAGAAGAGGCAGATGGGATAGCATCAACATCTCTCCCACTTGTTGGATTGTGTGTGTGTGTGTGTGTGTGTGTGTTCTGGTCCATTTGAAAGCTCTCATTGGTTTGCATGCTGCATGTAAGTTACCCATTCCTTTTCGTTTTAATGTTTGTTTTATTGATATTCATATTCTTAATATACAGTATAATTGTGTATTTATTTACTTTATTTTTTCTATTTATTTTATTTTGTACAGTTAAGTGATTTGTTAAGTTAAGCAATTTATTTTATTTTGTACAGTTAAGTATTTATTGACTCATTGTTTAACTTCAATTGTTATGTGTGTCATCACTTTTTATTTTATATTCAAAATTAAATGGATGAAAATCCTATTCTTTCCAAGTCCTGGCATAATTTCACACACCTAACATTTTATTTTGTATTGACAGTTGATTAGCAACACAAATTGGTAATACGAGAAATCCTGAAATCATGAAACAAAATGTTTCAGTGTGCATGTGATTTTGTGCAATTTCATGGTATAAAATGTTATATTGGCCTCTGCTACTTTCTTTGGAAAAATGTGGGCCTTGAGGTTGTGACTGTGATAATGATAATGTTTGTTACTTCAGGCTGATTCACCATCCTTAGAGAAGGGAGCAAGTGAGGAGAGGGAAGAGTTGAGAGAGCCAGAAGAGCAGGAGAGTGAGTTGGTAGAACAAGTCAGAGAGAGAGAGACGGAAGAGCAGGAGAGTGAGACGGTCCGATGTACAGAGTTGGAGCAGAGAGATGCAGAAGAGCCACAGAGAGAGAGCCAAGGCATCAACTACTTTGCTCACCCAGAGCCTGCCTTTTTAAAGGCATTCTTAGATCACCACCCACAGCAGAACACCACCAGTGCAATTGTTCAGAAGGTGTTTACTTGTAAGGTTGGGACGAGCAGGAAGTGGGTCACATACTGCAAAGAACGTCATTCACTGTTCTGTTTTGTGTGTCTGGCATTTGCGAAGACAACTGATACCAGCCCATTTATTACTGGCATGACTGACTGGCGACATGTACATGTGCGCATTATGGAGCATGAGAAGAGCACTACACACCATACCTGTGCTGAGGCATTTTTCTTAAGATGCTCAAAAAGTGACATCAGCACCCTGTTCGCTGGAAGCCAGATATCAGCCCACAGGGAACAAGTCAAAAAGAGACGCCAAGTTTTGGAACGTGTGGTTGATGTGGTGAAAGTGCTTGGCAAGAGAGGGCTGAGCTACAGGCATGTAGCCAATGAAGCCGCATACACCCTGGACGACCAAACAGTAGACCATGGCAATTTCCTGGAGCTGGTGCTGTTGCTGGGTAAATATGATATCTGCCTCAGAGAACACCTTAATGAGTGCATTGAGAAGAGCAAGGCACACCAGTCCAGTGGAAGAGGCAGAGGCTCCCTCATCACCCTACTTTCCAAAACCACTGTAGACTCAGTGATTGACGCTGTTGGGCACTTCATTCAACGAAGCATCGCCAGTGATGTCCGGGAAGCAGGGATGTTTTCTCTTCAGTTAGACACCACCCAGGACATAACAGGCCATGACCAGTGCTCCGTAATACTGAGGTACGTCAATGAGGCTGTGCAGGAGAGGCTGGTGGCTGTGGTAAGGTGTGAAGCATCCACAGGACAGTCCTTTATTGATTTAATCTCAGGAGTTTTACAGCGCCTGAACCTGGACAAGGAGATGTGCATTGGGAATGCAACCGATGGGGCATCAAATATGCAGGGCCAATACAAAGGCTTCTCGGCTCTGATGACTGCACAGTCTCCAACACATGTGCATGTGTGGTGCTATGCACATGTGTTGAATCTCGTTCTCTCCGATACAACACAGGCTGTAATTGAAAGTGGCTCCCTCTTTGGTCTTATCAATGATATTGCTGTCTTCATCAGGGAGTCATATCAGAGGGTCAGTCTATGGGAGAAAACCAAGCAGGAGGAGACAAGACACAAGCGCCTCAGCCCAATTGGGGAGACACGATGGTGGGCAAAGCACGAGGCTCTGAAGAAAATCTTCGGGCATTTCGGGAAGCCAGAGGATGGTCTTTTCATCGATGCCATCCTCACCCTGGAGGCCATCGAGAAGAAAGAAAAAGAAAAGCCAGCTGTACGTGCCAGAGCGCGAGGGTTTAAAGAGGGCCTTTTAAGACATGAGACTGTCTTGACTGCTCAGATATTTCTAAGGGTGTTTGAGCATACGACTCCTCTTTCAAAATACCTCCAGTCCAAGGGCATGGACATCCTCTCTGCCCACCGTATGGTGACTGCCACCCAAGAGGGCCTCAAAGGCATTGCGAGGGACTTCAGAAGTGTGAGGGCGGCCGCAGACTCATTTGTTAAATGGGCAAATGAGAAACTGGAGGAGAGGGAGGAAAACACAGATGTGGAGGTGGAGGCTGCACTGCCTGAGAAGAGGGCCAAAAAAAGAAGACGTATGGCTGGAGAGATGGCAGACGATGAGGTCCCCATGGAGGCTGGCAAGTTGTACGAGGTTAAGGTGCACAACCCCATCCTGGACGTGGCTATAGAGTCAATACACAGGCGTTTCCTCACGCATGGCACCCTAATTGCTGACCTGGCTTGGCTGGACCCCAGGAGGTTTGATCAGATCAGAGCCATTACTCTTCCGGGCGATGCACTTAAAAACCTCAGCTTGTGTCTCTTGAAATTCGACTCAGGGGCTACAGTGAATGAGCTACAGTCGGAACTGAAAAGTTTTGCCGCACAGTGGGACAGGCTGAAGGAGTCCCATGTGGATGAGTATATTACAAGAACAGCAGAGGAAGCCTCAGCAGAATTTGAAGAAGATTGTGGCATAGTAACCAAAATCTGCAATTCCTGCAAAGATTGCCCACTCTGCTGCTATCAAGTACTTCGGAGATTCAACATGCTCTCAGATGCCTATCATCTCCTTGGGCTTGCGTACAAATACCTTCTGACCCTCTCCCTTACTCAGGTGGCCTGTGAGCGAAGCTTTTCGACACTGAAGTTCATTAAAAGCAGACTCAGAAGCAGCCTGTCCGCAAACAAGTTGGAGGCATTTATGCTGATGGCTACTGAAAAGGACATCCTCGTGTCTCTTGATACAGATGTCATCATTGACAGGGTAGCCGAGAAGAGCGATCTGATGAAAAGGCTGCTTTTGTGATGAGGTAAAATAATACGCTGACTTGAAACACTCATAGTGGATCAGATTTAGTTAAACTCTGTCCTTGCACAAAGTACATTGCAGAGAAAATGTAAAACAGTATCTACCTTTAGTGAACATGAGACCTTATATTAGAATCACTGTCATTTAGAATTAAAACATTAGATCTGAATACGCATTTACTGTGTCACAGTCTTAGAACGTTTTTGTAGAGTTGAAATGCACTACTATGATCACCTGTGTTTATTTTTCTCACATTTCTATCTTTCTTTTGTCTTTTCATCTTTTTTAAGGTTCCCATGCTTAAGGAGTGCTGGGTGTTGCTGCTGAGAAGAGGCAGATGGGATAGCATCAACATCTCTCCCACTTGTTGGATTGTGTGTGTGTGTGTGTGTGTGTGTGTTCTGGTCCATTTGAAAGCTCTCATTGGTTTGCATGCTGCATGTAAGTTACCCATTCCTTTTCGTTTTAATGTTTGTTTTATTGATATTCATATTCTTAATATACAGTATAATTGTGTATTTATTTACTTTATTTTTTCTATTTATTTTATTTTGTACAGTTAAGTGATTTGTTAAGTTAAGCAATTTATTTTATTTTGTACAGTTAAGTATTTATTGACTCATTGTTTAACTTCAATTGTTATGTGTGTCATCACTTTTTATTTTATATTCAAAATTAAATGGATGAAAATCCTATTCTTTCCAAGTCCTGGCATAATTTCACACACCTAACATTTTATTTTGTATTGACAGTTGATTAGCAACACAAATTGGTAATACGAGAAATCCTTGCTGTTACTTGTAGCTTGTAGTGAGATAAACATCTTGTGGCCTTTTTGTGTATTGCAATTTCAGGTCAGCCTTTGCATCCAGTCATTTGTACAGTCATCCAGTCATTTCTTGCTTTAATAATGCATTGTATCACACAAGTAATGATATATTATTCATAGTTTAGCCTACAGTATTACATTTATTATAATTATATTAACTAAAATGAATGAATTCATATTTTTTAATATAATTCCTTTACTTAAATTTAAGTAACAAGGTTGAAAGAAATTACATGTCTAAAAAGTAATGTGACCTACGGTCAATAGATCATACTTTTGATAAGCCTAACTTACTTTTCATAATGCTTCTCATAGTGTTAAAATGTTTGTGTCTCCTAGTGCACATTGATCGTTTAAGGCAGTGATTCCCAACAAGGGGTAAGTGGTACATACCACCTGAGGTGCGCAAGCAAACTGCAGGGGGTATGTGGATAAATTAACGAATGTGTGCAGCATAGTCACTGCATGAGTGAAGGGGTACTCATGGTGTGACAAAAAGGCTTAAGGGGTATGCATGTCAAAAGCAGTTGTGGAAAAAACCCACGCTGTCACACAGCGCGCTTACATTTTTCCCCGTCAATACTTGGTGGTGGCCTGCTCTTGGTTAATAATGCCCGGCCTGAAAAATTTCCCCAGTCCAGCCCTGTCCGAGAGACCCAGTCGGAAAAAGAACGAATCATTTCTGTTTCCTCTAGCTGACTGTACTGAGCCTATGCAGGTCACGTGGAAAAGGATCCAACGATCCATACCCGGCAGATGAACGAATCATAGATCCAAAGACACGGTTGTCAAAAGAACGAATCATTGAACGAAAGACCGATATCCGGCAAAAGAACGAATCATTGAACGAAATACCCATATCCGGCAGATGAACGAATCATAGATCCAAAGACACGGTTGTCAAAAGAACGAATCATTGAACGAAAGACACGTTTGGCAAAAGAACGAAACATTGAACGAAAGACTGATATCCGGCAAAAGAACGAATCATTGAACGATAGACCGATATCCGGCAGATGAACGAAACGTTGATCCAAAGACGGTCGGGAGGTGAACGATTAGGTCATCTGCCGGATACAAGTATTTGGATCATTTTTCACATGATCTGCATAGGCTCAGCATGGGAAGCTAGAGAAAACTGAAATGTTTCGTTCATTTTGACTGGGTCTTCGGATACGGGGCTCTGGATATTTTTTCACGTAACCTGCATAGGCTCAGAAGAGGAAACAGAAAGGACTTATTAACCTCGTTCACTTTCGAGTGTCTATGTTTAGTAAGACGTGAATGATATTCGTTCACAAGAAATAATTACAGGTTTAGTTATTTTAACTTTACTTACAGTTCAGTGCAGCGTAATTGTTTGCCGTGATAATTAAATGCGTATGTGATAATAAATGACCATTTCATCCATACTTTCATAATATATTATTTGAATGCAGGAATTAGTATCTGCTGGTTTACATGTAGTAAATAAAAAAGTGAAAATATGAAAATATGATACGTGTTTGTAGTGGACGTATTTATGCCAGTGAATTGGCTATAAAATGTAAAAATGTTGAGTAGCACCCCCCCCTTAAAATGAACGAATGACTCGAAAAAAGATTTGTTCATTTTACTGAACGAGATTCAAAGATTCGAGTCAGTAAAATGATCCGAACTTCCCATCACTAGTACACTGAGCTGAGCCATTGAAAGACTGATGTCTGATTCTTGGAGCCGTTGAATGAGTTTGAGTGACGTCTGCGATTGCGCTGTTATCGCGAGACATCATTTGAAAGCTGATAGGCTAAATCTACTCGATTGATTCACTTTATCCCAACGTGATCTAAATAAGTTCATGTTCACTTTCTGCATACCATATAGATTCTACACAATGCAATCACGTTTGGCTAAAGAACTTGAAACAATTGTGGAAAATACACACAATATGCTTAGCTTAATCCAACAGATGGCCAATGTCCTTTTTTTCAGTGTATGCAACATCCACTCTCCAACATGATCGCCACTCGTTCAGCCCATAGAGATCGAAACGGAATGTCCACAGAGACTGGAAGGGTGGGTGTGGGGATGGCCCGAGTGCTGGCGAAGTAACTCGTTTCCTTTAGGAAAGGGGGTCAGACTCCAACCCCCCGAGAGGGTCTGTAACGAGCGCATTGAGCCTGCCATCTGCCCCGCTGAATCAACTCAGTCTAAGCTAGTAGAGTCAACAAATTAGTTATGTTCACTATTTATTTTTAAGTAAAGTTAGCTATTATGTTGTGCAAAGAATCCACATACATTGCAACATACTACCCTCTCAGAAGTCTCAAAGTCCGACAATAGTTATGTGGTATACCTCTGCGTTGACATAAAAAAAAACGACCAATGTTTTTCGGCCAATGATTCGAAATGATTCACTGCCATGAGATAATAGCAGTTGCCCCCCATGGATAGCATAGTCCGACTAAAGCCATAGTCTAATTAATACCATCATGTAAACGTACTGAGTGTTTGTGTTGAGAATCACCGGAGAAAGTGACTTCTTCCCCATCCCAGACCTACTTTATCAACACCGGAGACAGTGACTTCTCACCCATCCAAGACCTATTTTATCAGCACAGTTCACACTAAACTGTCAAGCAGTGTATTTGTCAGAACCCAACATCATGCATGCCATCCATTGTGCAAAAAGGGCGAACGTTCAGTAAGTATTTTAAAGGAAAAAAGAGAGGTTAGTTGATGTAATTGTTTATGATTACGTTTCATGCCAACAGCAAGCTGAGGTTCTTCTGTGGGCACAATATTTATGCATGGAGGAAGTGCTCCAAGTGACATTAAATAAATGAATTGATTCATAATTATAGTCCAAGGTTGGTGGGAGATAGCAAATGTCAGTGCCTATGTTTGTTTGTCTTTATTCATGAGATGGAGAAAGAGAGAGAGGAAGAGAGAGAGAGAGAGAGAGAGAGAAGAATAGAGAGAGAGGGAGAGAGGGAGGGACCAAATGATGACGTGAGTAAGAGTGTGATGGATACAGAAAGGGAAAGATCAGAGGTGAAATTATTAGGCAATGGTCTGGGAAAAATAATGAATTGATCAAAATAAGTCAGAAAAAAGGAAAAAAATATGAAATTATTATTATAAATAAAGACACAAGAACAAAGTGAACAAAAGGAAAGAATGAAAGAGGACATGTTAGTACACATGCAGATGACATAAGGCCTTGGGGGTGAACAGCTTAAGAATGATAAAGACCAACAGGAGGCAGAGAAAAACAGATTTCAGAGAGAGAAACAGACTGAGGGCGACAGCCTGCAAAGGCAAAGAGTTGCGCTGGTGCGTAGGCTGTTCCTTCACTCACCTCCTCTAATTGAAATCCAGCCGTGTGGAAGATTTGGCATCAGTGTCCTAATCCTCTCTCCTCTTCTGTTCCAGTGCCGTTAATTACTCATACTCCCTGGCCTCCCCGTGCCATGGCTCGTCTCTGTCATTATGGGGTGGGAGGATGTGGATGGGTCTCGGTTTAAGCGACCCCCGCAGCCCACCCCACCCCGCACACACACACACACACACACACACACACACACGCCTCTCCCAACCCATCAGACCCATCTGGCTCAGACCCCTCTTTACCCTCAAAGCTTTCTCCAAATTTTGTTTGTTTCTGAATTCAGCATGTGTGTCAGTAAGTGTGTGTGTGGGGGTGCCACTGCCTCTGATGGATCTGGTGTGTGTATGTGTGTGTGTGTGTGTGTGTGTGTGTGTGTGTGTGTGTGTGTGTGTGTGCCTGTGTGTGCCTGTGTGTGTGTGTGTGTGCCTGTGTGTGTGTGTGTGTGCGTGTGTGTGCGTGTGTGTGTGTGTGTGTGTGTGTGTGTGTGTGTTTGTGTGTATTTATTTGTTTGGAGATGTTTTTGAGAGTGGGTGTTGTTGGGTTTTTTTAGGGCGCTGTGTTTGTGGACATCAAGGCTTCTTTGGCTGGGAAAGAGACACTGCTTTGAAGTAAGTTACTTTAGCTCCCAGAGAAAAACATCTTCACTCACCTTTCACTGCTATGTCTAACGCACGTCCACCAGCCTCCACCACCACTGCACAACAAAGGTAAATACAGCTTCAGAGCAGGTAGAAAATGTTAGGTGTTGACGTTTACTAAGACATTATCATGGTGGCCGCAGTGGAGCTGTTTATCATTTTAAAACCTGCTGCTCTTGATGGATGTTTTTGAAAGGAATGATTCACTCAAAAATTACATTATTTGCCTTCCCTTCTTTACTTGCAATGTCATTGTGTCAACAACTACAATGGGAGAGAGCAGCAACACCTAACAAAAAGATTTTGTATACATTGCAGGACTACTTGTGTTGCAGAAACTTATCCAGTTGTCTAGTTTTACAACATTTATTTTGGTGGTATATGGATATCGGGGGCGAGTTTAAACTAGCCGCCCAGGCTGTTCACTATGTACTTGATGTTTCAGGCATGACACCAAGGAGATGCAAGAACAGCTTTCAATAGACAGATACTTCAGGGCCGATTGTGCTGGTGTTGATGTTTGCAAGTCTGAAAATGCATGCGCGTTTCATGTGTAAATTATATTTGGGTGAACCATTCCTTTTAGATACTTGAATATCAATAGGCAGACAAAGATAAAGTTTGACCATTTAAAAAAAAGAATTTCCATCCAACAATCCCAGTTTCGAAATCAAGCTTAATTTGCTTTGTTTGGTTTCTCCAGCAGCCAGTACCCTTAGGCTGACAGCATTCTCTCTTTTGTATTTCCGTCGATCATTAACAGGTATATTGGTTTGTTTAATTATTCATTCACCTCCACGCATGTACATTGTTCATGTTCTTGTTGCTGCTGCATAGTAATATCATTGACATGTTCATTTGTTCAGATTGAGATTCTTGGGTGGCTTGGTGCCCAGGTAGCCACAGCTCTTTGACGTGCCTTGCACTGTTGGCCTCTCCTCCTCAGCTTCGGAGATTCTGTGCGCATTTATGATTCATATCCATTTGTCACACTGTGTGCCATACCAATAGGGGAGAGGGGATGAATAATGGATGTCCTTCTGCTTTAAGGCATGTACTTACTTTAAATAGCACTATAGCACATCCAATGATACTCAAAAGGAAATCATTAATTTAGTTCATTCAAATCATTCAATCACTCAATCATCTATGAGCTTCCTGTTTAGGTAATGTTCTTAGATCTTGGCAGACAATGAAAGAAGACATGGAGGCCTGATACTGCTCTGTAGAGGTTTTTTCACTGGTGCTATAGGCAGACATAGAAATGACAAATGGCTCCACAAAATCAAAACACAGCCATCAGCTCGGAAGCCTGAGTAAGGGGGAAATGTAGTGCTATAGATACCAGGTATCTACTCATGGCATTGATGGCTGTAAATAAATAGATAGTGAATTTCCAGAGCTCTGAATGGAAGGTGTCTCAGGAGAATGGCTGTATTCCCCAGGAGCAATTCAGAACCGCATTTATAAAAACATGGATTGTGGGTTCCCCCTTTGCCTCTTTCGTTCAGTCAATCACTCGGTTTCATTCATTCCCATTTTGCTCTACCCAGTGTTGAGTCAACCAGTTCTCTGCCTCTCTCTCTTTTTCTCTGTCTTCCACATGCATAATGACAGCACTCCTTCCTATCTGCCTTTTACACACACACACACACACACACACACACACACACACACACACACACACACACACACACACACAGAGAGAGAGAGAGACACACACACACACGCACACATGGATACACACACAAACACACACACACAAACACACACACACAAACAAACACGGATACACACACACACAAGCCAACCCCCCCCCCCCCCCCCCCCCAAAGTTGCCTCTACTACACACACACACAAACACACACACTCAACAAACACAAACAGAACAAACATCCATATATCGTCTGAAAAACACACACACAGCTCACGTGGGGAATTAACTCATATGCAGAGGACCAAATCAATCAAGAGTAATGAGAATTTGATTGAGTGCGTCGAGTACGTTTTGCTTTTTTTTTATCTCTCATTTGGCTAAGGTGCTCTCGGCCTAGCCAATGATAAGCATGCTAATTTCGGCTATCTAAGAGGCTTCATACAGCGTAAGCCCTGGGCTAGGTACACAAATGTTTTTCAGCTCCCTCTCAGTCAGACAGTGCGAGACATGCTATCACTGTGCGCCAGGGTGCAATCCACTTTGTTTGCTGTTAGTGCTACTCACGGCGTGTTGCTTACACATGAATGTGTTTCCTCTTTTACTCTTTTTAATTTTTTGGGTGAAAGGAGATCCATTTTCTGCCATGCTGGACACCCTGTTATTTGTTAACAATTCGGTTTGTTACCTTCCTGTGAATGATGTTAGAAAAAACAAGCATCTCTGCCAACCTTTAAACACAATCGTCCCGCAAATGTCCTTTTTAAGTGTGACATTGCTTGGGGCTGCTCTCAGCTGGCTGGAGGGGTGGATAATTGCTTTCTTTTCAACTATGAGCCCCAAAGAGCAATTTCTAGAGAGGTGATGGAGACAAGAGAGAGAGGAAGTGCAAGGCTAAAAAAAAAAAATGTGTTGGACAGGGATTTGATGGTTGATCAAATGGTAATGGTTTCAGAGGAGAGAGGCTAGGGACAGCACAGAGGAGTGAGAGAGGGACAGAGAGAAATGAAAAGCAAGGGGAAATGACAGACAAAAAGGTCTGAGAGAAGGACTGAGAGAAAAGAGTGCTCTAGGTCTAGTGGAGCCTGTATTTTGTGATCCGAAGTGGTCTGACGAAGGTACACTCATCAACTGTGGAAGTTAAGTGACTAAAGGGACCAGCATGCAAAGCCCTCTGTGTTGTTGTTAGAGAATCACAATTGGTATTTGAGACAAAGCACATATTAGTGTTGTAAAATTACAATCCAGACAAAAATGTCAATTGCTCTGAATTTGCATTCACTTTACACACACACACACACACACACACACACACACACACACACACACACACACACACACACACACGCACACGCACACGCACACGCACACACAACTCTGTTTCAAAATGCCACAATGGTAAATGTCAATTTGGCCTTTAAGGTCACTGGAGATGCAGCTGTGGCACATGTTCTAAATAAATTTCAATCTAAATGGGACTGGGATAATGATTCATACCCCTCAATAGGATTCTCTGTTTAAATAGAAGCTCCGGCTTCACTGTGTGATTTGTCTGCTTGATGAAGTGGATGTGGGAGACCGTGGGAGCTGGCTCTGGCCTGACCGCATATGCAATACCCGCAATGAGATGTCAGTGTGATGGAGTTGCAGACTGTGAAATTGAATTAAGCGGAAGGGCATCCATGAGCGCAAATGAAAAGCCCGCCGTGCACATTACGTGACGTGACATGTAGCCTCTGATCTTAGTGGGCTTCCTAGAATCCTCCTCCAAAACCCTGTCGCTGAAGGGAGACGTCTCTGAATCAAAGCTCTGCCTTTCATGGACCAAGGTGTGTCAGTGAACAGAACCAAAGTCTCACCAAATCTTAATCAACCTTGCTAGAAACAAACACAAATAGTGTAGTAATGAATGAATGGATGAAACCTTTGAGTATGACATACTGTCCTAATGACCAGCAGCTAACTCAGCAGCACAAAGCTCTATCGATTAAGAGAGTGATTTATAGGGAATCAAGACTTGATTTTCATTAATGTTATTATGTCTTTAAAACAATAAAACAATTAAAATGACTAAATAAAAATGGTCTCCTGTGCAGAAAAAACATCACAAGACTGATGGTCTTCATAATGGTGAGGTCTAAATCAGGGAGTTCAAGATCAAACGGGTATGGTTTAAATTGTAAGTGTTTTTAAAAAGCTGTGGAAACCACCACTTTGATGTCCAAAATGATTCAGCATCACTGTTATTGACCAATAGGATTTAAGATTCAAAATTCAAGTGCTTTATTTTTCACATACACGAACATGTAGTGAAATGTAAAAAAGGGTCTACGCTCCGCCATCCTACTACTCATGTTCAGTTCCTATTGAAAGAGCAAGGTGTTTAATGATCTGCCTGTAGATGAATACCACCGGTGGTCACAGTCCACCTGTCAGAGGGACCAGGTCATTGGTCAGATTGGGTCATGGCAGCAGATATCACATCCTGTGACCCATCACAAACAACTGCAGTGCATTTTGTCATGTTGTGTAACATTCTACACCATGATACATCCTAGTAGTTTGTGCTAGGTAAGATATTACATATATTTACACATCTAGCAAGGCTGTTTCTTTATATGCCATACACCCTTTCAGGTCATGAATCATGGTGGCATTTTCCATGTTATGCCACATCATTAAACACAATGCCATGACATTTGAATCCGGCCGCTGGTGATTATGGGACCCGTCTGCATGTTTGTCTTTTTGGATGTACTAAATATGCTCACATATCCTCTAAGTTGACACAGCGCCATTTTGGACTGGGCTTGGGCTATCTGCAGAGGCACCACAGGCCACCCCCGTCACGCTCTGGTTCAGAGGCTCTGCCGCAGCTTCCGGAAGCTTCTTCCTAAACAAGCGCATAAGCTGAGCTCCAGGTGCCACTCCGACAGAGAGAGGGGTGGTGGTGGTGGTGGTGGTGTTTAAAGGATTAAACAATGTGAAGTCACACTGTGTAAAGGACTGAAGTTTATTTTCTTGTAATCCACTTGTAATCCATAGTGAGGTTAGATTTAGTGGAAACGGTCAGATGGTTAGGAACAATGTGAAAATTGATTTATAGTCTACCTTGTTGGTCTAATCATACATCTGTACTTCACTCGGTCTTGCAAGATGAAACGTCTCAAATTCTGGACCCAGTCTGTTTTAAAGTTCCAAATACAAAAGCTGAGATGTAAAAGTACTCAGTTGCACCACCTGTAGCTAGCAACTGAAAGTAAGAGCGATAAGAGAATATGAAAGGAGAGATGATAACAGATGAAAGAGAATCAAAAGTGGAATGTCTTTTTCAAGAGGAATATCTTAGCCTAAATATTTAATTTTTAAACTCTTTTGAGTTTTCTTTTTTTTAATGCTCTGCTCATTACATAAACCTTCAAATCACTGAGAGGTAAAGACAAAGGGTTTCCTATGAACTCAAGGACTGGGCTGAAAGAATCGAATCCTAAAAAGGGTGTATTGCTGAAATATGACAAACAAAGACATTTATTTGTACTTACTACTCGAGGCAAACGGCTTCTGTACCTTCAGTCTACCTGTACAGCCTGATGTTTTCAGAGAGAGAAAGACTTATATGTGAAATTGGTGTCATGTTCCTGTCATGGTCGAGTGTTAGTATTTAAATTGTACAACAGCATGAGACAAACACCTCACCTTGAAGTGAAAGTTACTGCAATCACTGTCAACCTCAACAGGGTTGGTTTTGTTTCCTGTCTATTAAACCATCCCAGTGGAGTTGTAAGAGACTCAAAGAACGGAATGAAAAATCCATCAGTTACAAAGAGAAGAGAGTAAAGGAGCTCCCCCAACGCCATCTAGTGGCGTTGTGTATGTAACACAAATCCCTAGGCTCTGTTAGGACAGAGCTGGCTTTATTTCAACAACAGCATACAAAATAACTGTAAGAAATTGTTCATCAATGTATAAAGACAGACAAATCACTCATGTTTTATGCCTACAGCTGAAGTCATTCATTAAGGCCTAAGGCTCACTTAAATAAGGGACTGCAGACAAATACACAGGATAAAACACAAAATAGCACTACAAGAAACACACCCAGGGCTGAGCAGTTTGAGCTGTTGACACTACTGGTGCGCACACAACAATTCCTGACTGAGAGATTTATTTGATAAATGCTTTCTGGATGAATGGGTTCTCAACATTCATGAACAGACGCTGGTGAATTATGAACACGAGTCATGGTTTGATGAGCCCCTATATGCGTGATAATGGCACTGTGCCTCCATCTGCAGGCAGAGCACGTATGCCAACGAGGAGCGGCTTCTGTAAGTGGATGTCAGAGAGAGGGAAAAAGGGATCATCTCTGTTCATCTATAATTGGAAGTACCGGTATGCTACCTCCAAACCGAGAAAAAGAGAGAAAGAGGGGTCTGCGGGAGACAGATAAACAGATTGACGGGTATATAAATAGATAGATAGATAGATTGAGTGGACATGTTTTGAGTCAGAAACAGATGGTGGGCTCTCTTGTGATCGGGGCTACTGAACCGAGGTTAGGTCTGCATCTGCATGTTCTGAGTTCCCTATTGAATGTAGGCTACTGCACTCCATTGGAACGGTTTCAGGTCATTTGATGTAAACTGTCGTTCTGGTGTGGTACTGATAAGGCATGTGTGCAGAAAGCCAAACTATTCTCAAATCAGCTGGGATGATGACACATTGGCTAGTTCCCTCCTGCCCTGATATTTGGAAGTTAGCTCGCTAATTCATTCAGCATTCAACAGGCCCACCTGCGCACAGAGCCGCTGCAAGAAGGCCCTGACATATGGGAAACACGGGGGTGTTGGCAGGTATTCATTTGCAGATTGCTTCTGTGGATTACAACCATTAAAATGATCCCTCTACAGATCAGCAGCGGTAGGAAGGGAAGTAACAATACTGGCACGTTGCCCACACTAACTAACAGGAAGCGATCCACACATGTGCAAAGCCCATTTCACAAGCATACATGGATCCACAAAGGTGTAAATGTTTACAGAGCAAGTTAAAAGAAAATATATTTGTGGAGAGTGCAATATTTGTGGAACATGGTACACATTGGTGGATTGTTTTCTGCGGGTTACAACTATTACAAAGTACAATAAAAAACTTCCATTACAGGCTGGATCCAGGAGCATCAGCATTAGGTGACATAATTACAATCCATACCCCATTCAGTACAGTATGTCTTCAAGGAGGTCCACTAGCACATATTCAGACACAGACCAGCAGGCGGTGTCCGGGATGCACGCTATCAATTACTTCACACTGGAAGTTTAAATTCAGCAAAGCTCAAACTACTTTCTAAAACAAATTATCACATTGACAATGCACATGTGAAAATATAACGAAATATAACACAAAAAAAGACATATACCCGCCAAAAAATGCCACTCAATCCAAATTATTGCCAGAAGTGCCTACTCGTTGTACATAACCACCCCCTCCCCCAAAAAAACACCCCACTTTTCATGGGAAAGTGCAAGGAATGTCATCTTTGGTTTTGTACACAATGTCCAGTCAGACACCTGCCTCCCTGAAACTAAAGTCCAGGTGGGGGATTACTTCGTTAGCCAGGTAATATGAAGGTGCAGCTAGTCAGTGTCATCTATTTGCCTAAGTATGGCCATGTCCGTCCTTCCTCAAGCTGAGATTCAGGAGGTTTATCCATGATGAGGTCGCTGCGTAGCACTGAGCAACGCCTACCCTTTTGCACTTGACCAACACAAAGGTCAAGGGTGTGGTTGTGGCTGCCTGACAAATGCACAAAACAGTAATGGAACTACTTGAATCACTATGCAAATATGAATTTAGTTGTCTTTCCTTCTGTATACTACTTCTGCAAAATGTAGTTAAACTACTAGTTTAATTACATGTAGTTCATTACTCCCCAACACGGCTGGCCGGTGGAGAAACACACACTTATACACATTCTCCTTCAGCTGATTCATGGCACTTTGTTTCTAAAGCAGCTAAGTGCAGCAGCAGTTCAGGTCATAGATCGGCATCCATCTTGAGGGCTTTAAGAGAGGATCACTACAGGTCCTGTGTCCATTGACAGAGGCAGAGTCTGACCCTGACAGGTCTGTTTCTTCTGACCAAAGGTTTTCTACTTTCTTCTTTTCCACGTCAGGTCAGCTCGCAAATTCCTGACTCAGCAATAGTAATTGAGATAGATAGATAGAGAGAGAGAGAGGCATCATGAGAAACAGAAAATGAAACATCAGGTCAGGAGGAATATCTATCAGAAAAGCTATTAGAATTACATTTTAATACCAGGAATACTGTCATAAAGAATAAGGCATGTTCATTTGGTTGTTGACTGGTTAACTGCAGTGTGTAATCAATGTGTGGTTGTGAGTGTATGTATTTGTGCGAGGACCTCTGTGCATGAGAGAGAGCCCATCAACATACAGTCCAGACTGTCACAAGGGCCTACAGAGCAATGAACTGGCTCTCCAGTATCCATGGCAACCTTGTGGTAGCTCTCTAATCTCTTTCCAGTCTTTTAATTGTGTTCTAGTCTTTTCATTTCTGTTTCCCTCCCTGTGCTTTCCCTCCATACCTCTCCCTCCAAAGAGCAGCTGCCTCTGTTTGTCTATCCTTGCTCCCATGTGTTGTAATGGTTTCATCAGGCTGCAACCAGGAGAAATGTTACTGTGTTTTGTAGTTGTGTAGTCTTAGTAGTTAATCACGACCCTTTTAAATGTCCCTAATTACCTCAGTGAATTAATTTGTCACTGTCCTTGAGGTGGGGCAATACAGAGGCAGACTACATGAGGGAAAAAGAAAACAGAAAAGAGCAGCAGCAAGGAAACAGCACAACGGAAATAATGAAAGGTATAAAGGGGATGTGTACCTGGTGAAGTAGAAACAGCATGTCTCTGTAGTTCTTCATCCTTGAATTGAATTGAATATCACTCATATCAGAGATCAGAGTTAATACAGTACTGTACTGATTGAGTGGAACAGGCAGCAAGCATATTTTCATGCCTTGCATAGGCTTTTAAGCGAATATATGATGGATTTTGTGGCCACCAAAAACTCTAAGTACATCAGCATGTATTATCATGTCATGCAGAGGGCGTGTGTCACTTTATGGACACGAGTAACAGTGACTGTGAGAGCTGGGACGCTCAGTGCACACATGCTTGTTCACACACACACACACACACACACACACACACACACACAAACACACACACACACACACACACACACACGCACATACTCACACCATAAGTTGGACCAACCCACATCACACGTTAATAAAGAAATAGGAAACGACTGCATAAAATTCAAAATCATCGGTTTACTTAAAAAAGTACCTAAACAAAATCCCCAAAAGACCAGGGTGAAATTGGTTAGAAATGTGTTTACATAATAATGCAACTCAAAAACAAATTTCATGAACACAAATCTCCAACATTCACAGCTCAGTTAAACTAATTAGACTAGAAAGGGTCAAAATCAAGTGGCTAAATTCACGTGGGATGATTAAAAACCAAATAAAATCACACAAAACAGTCTTCACAACAGTGGTAATTTGGATAGACGTCTTCTCAACTGAACACTGCTGTCAATAATGTCTTTACATTGCATAAATTGAGGGGAATGGAAAGCTTGCTGAGGTCTTAACCTGTTTAACCAGGATCTTGACTCTCCATATGAAAAACATAAATATTTTTTTACAGACATTAACTCTAAGAGAACTAAAGACAGTCACTGATATTCATTAATAAATAAAGTAAAAATAAATAAATAATTTTCTGGACAATGGCAAACACACATTTTTGATTATGAAATTAGGTATGTTCAATTTGAACATAACCATTCGAACAGAAAATAATCTGATCTGGCATCAGCTTCATGAATCTGTATTTTACACTTTCACAACTAGGGTTTCAAAATAAGGTACATCCACATACGGATAGGAGACATGAATTAAGTGGTTCAGGAGTGGTTTCATCACAACACTAAGAACATCTTCCATCCATCTTTCAACTCGCCAGTCCCTCAGCACGCCAGTTACTCACTGGGCGCTGGGCGGCATCAACTGCACACTTCAACAAAAAAAAGAAAACAATACAAAACACTTATGACAATTAGAAAAATACAATCCAATCCTCTCTTTTATGAGTTACAGTGCTTTGGCACAACTGGTCTGTAAAAAGTCAAAAATAAAGAAAAAAATAGAAAGTAAGACAAAAACATGGAACACATAAATACTGCACCCTAGCATTATCTTGAGTGTTGTTGCACTAACTGTTGATAGGAGCTATGGTGATCACAGGTGAATGACACTAAGGTAAGGTTGCGCCGACTGGCGCCTGTCATCCCTCATGGGCTGTTATGACCACAGTGTTGCTGCTGACAGATCGCAAGGTCCTTGGTGAGTGTTTTAAAGTGCACTGCTTTTATGGGCAAGGGTGGGTGATGTGCGGGGAGAAGGAGGGCAGGAGCAGGAATGTGGAGGAGGCGCACAGGCAGCAAGTCCTGGCCACCTCACTCCCACTGTCACCCTGTAGGGCCAGTGTTGCGCTCGCACAGATCATTCTCCATTCGCTGGCCTTCCAGATCATTCTCCATTCGCTGGCCTTCCAGATCATTCTCCATTCGCTAACCTTGCAGATCGTTCTCCATTCGCTGACCTTCCAGGTCCCTTTCTTGGGCCAACACTTGTCTGATATATAGTTATGTGCTTTTTTGATAAAATATACAGTACATTTTCTTCTAAATGCATTTAAGTGCTTCTTGAATATGGCAATAAATATGATTTCAGGTTGTTATCGTGGTGGTTCATATATGAAAGGTTATACTGTGAGTAGACAATAAAGTTTGTTTAGTATCGTAACTGATAAATACAATTTTATGTTTGGGTTTGAATAGAATATTGAGTCAAATACAAAGTATTTCATTACAGAAAATCTGTTATATCTGTACGCTAATCCTGTCTCAGGAAAGAGCACTACATGTACAGGACAATGTGGTTTCACTTTATTAGGACAGTCCACCTACAGACGCTTTACAGATGGTCTGTTGAAACTCAAGTTCAGTATTTGTAATTGTTCACTGACGATTGCCTTTACCATACCCAACCCTTAACCCTAACTTTTAGTGAACAGAGTTTCAACAGATTGTTTATCATTTGAGCATCTGTAAATGTAGTCCAAAGGGGACCATCCAAATAAAGTGTGACCATAAAATGTATAAAGAAACTGCAGCATCAGGGATAGTTTTTACCCCTTCTGAAATCTTTTTCAGCAAACAATTCTAAATGGCATCCTGTAAGTATGGTTTCTGTAAAGCGAAAAATATCTCATATATGGCAACAAGTGAGAACCTTCAATGAACATCAAGTCTTCCTTTCATTAAATCTCCCCTACACGCGCGCACACACACACACACACACACACACACACACACACACACACACACACACACACACACAGGTAACGGACTGGAGTAAGATAAAGGACTGATTTATAAGGACTAACGGATGAAGGAAAATAGAGTAGTGGCTGTGCGTACACATTGCGTGACAAGAGGACATCATATGCAGTGAACCTGACCACCGAGTGTGTGCTTCAGAGGGAAAACAATGCAGTGTTTTGGTTTGGTGAGGGCTGTTTACACAAACACACACATACATACACAAACACACATACACACACACACACACACACAGTGAGGTGTCAGTTGTGGGTAAGACATCATAGCCTAGCATGGACATTGCTGATGACCTCCGGTGGCAGGTCTTTGATGGGCAGGTCTCCCAAGTCCCCTGAAATGTCCCCAATGCCATGGTCTGTGCTCTCACAGCTGCTCTGAGGAGACTCCGGGGGGGGCAGGTACAGCACACTCGCCAACAGGAAAAACGAAGTCCCTAATACCTGAACGGAACAGAACGAGAGAGACGGAGCGACAGTCAGGAAATGCAGAAAGGAATAATGGATTAGTACGATTAAGGAGAAAGGAATGGCTTTCACTGCCATGCAACATAGAACTGGTATATTTTGAGTATGAAAAACTAATAGAGAAGAAATTATGAATGAATTGCCATTGAAAAAGCAATTGTGATCGAAAGACCCTTGAATCTATGCAACTACTTAACAGTCTTCGAGACACATTAAAAACAGCCAGATAATAATTATATTGCCACGTTCAGTAGATAAAGCATCCTGGTTCTAACCTTGTATATGATCCCTGCGATGAGGGTGTAGCGACTCATGGCTGAGTTCTGGTAAAGGTAGCAGGAGCCCTGTTCCCCACACTGGTCCTGCCACAGTAGGCACGAGATGTCGATCACAGATCCAAACGCGATCGGGCCTGGGATGCCACCTGGGGATGTAGCAATAACTTAGGTCATCTTTGACTTCACCAGCCCCAGAAGACATAGGACACTGTCACTTAGAGACGTCTGGAGGCCACGTACACCGCAGACACAATACGTGGCTTTCGAACTCTTCATATCGCTGTACCGCACACATTAAAAGATCTTCATCAGGAATCTGTCTGGTCTCCAAACCACCAGTGTTCGAATTACGGGGGGTACCGGGGGGGTCTGACCCTCCCGATTGAGACTTGATACCCCCCAAATGGCATTAAAATGAAACTTTGGGGGGTACCGAAAATAATGTATTTATTCTTCAAATTGCGTGTTTAAAAGTGTCTTCTTATTTCTTAAATGCGTTCGATGTTTACTATGAGTAATATACTGACATTAACATTCAAACACCCCTTGAATGGACTGTACAAATACATGTTCTCCTCGTGTTTAATATTATATTATATAATATTGTTGGCTAATCTCATGGGCTGTTTGCAATAAAAAAATAAATGTCCCCACGTAGGACTACTAGGCGAATGTTTAGCCTAAATGCACGTATCGTAGGCTATAGCCTACTGTTGTTTATCTGTAACGTTTTAGTTGGCTAGGTTACTTTTTCCAGAAGGGATCATAAAGCAGTAGTAGACTTACGTAACTTTGATATTAAATTCAAAGAGATGGTGTATGCTGATTGCAGAAGAACATTCGGGAGAAAAAGCAGCAAAGAAGTTTGACATTGACCCGAGACGAATGCAATAGGCTACGACTAGCAGGTGGAGGTAGAAAGAAAGTTAGGCTGGATATCAAACCAGCTCGTTGAATAAATGTTTTCAGTCCGCGATTAGCATAATAGAGTGTCTAGAAAAATGATTAAATTCAAGGCTTTGGAAATCTTTTGACAGTCACTGACAGTGGAGACCATAACTCCGATGTTTATTTTTTACGTTGACACCCCGACCTAAAGCGCTACGCGATGTGCAGGAAGTGTTGAACCGTGAACGCATATGCAATGAATTATATTAGCCTACTGCAATTATGCCCATTATTTAAATAATAAAATTCTATAACAGAAGATAATTAAGAAATAAAGGCCTGCCCCTAATACAAGCCTGCCCCAAATAAAGGCCGGTGCGCTGTGCAGCCTAAGTAAATACAAGCCCCGGCCACTATTTGAGGATTTACGGTATTCATTGTTTGTCGGGGCTGTGTAATGATTCATACGTCCGATCCATCCCACCCAAAAAGTTTTCCGCGAGCCAGAAGTCGCATTCGTACGGAAGCGTATTAGGGCCAGGTATAAGGGGGGAAAATATGAATTGGCAATTCGAGAATAAAGTCGACATGTAGAGAATAAAGTCAACATGTCGAGAATAAAGTCAACTCCTCTGGTCCATCATCACGTTAGCAACTGGCCGCCCTACCAATGTGTCTTTGGCGTACAGTTTCTGAAGTGTATGTCTATGGGTGCAACTACCTGATAGCTGTATCATATCTATAACGTAAAGCCTAATCTTTCATGCTTAACCTTACCAACCTAGCGGAATTCAACTCATAAACCTAGTCAGAAACTATTTTTGGATAGCTAGCTAACTACCCGTGTCTTAGATGCTATTAAAGACAGTGCTCTGTTTCTACCTTGATTGTCATAACGTTATTCAGCTATTAGGCTACTTAACTTGCGCTTACAGTTCTGCATGTTGATTCTTGTGTGAAATAGTATTTATTGTTACACTAGGCTCTATTGCTTGTAGCATCTCCTTTGTACGTCGCTTTGGACAAAAGCGTCTGCTAAATGACAATGTAAAAAACACCACAATAGGGATAGCACTACCGTATATTTATAACCTAGTGTCCTATGTACAGAGCCGCTTAAAAAAAAAAAAAAAAAAAACATGTGACGTCATCACCATCCGTTTCAAAATGCTGACCCCCCCGAAGCTGGAGTGATAATTCGAACACTGCAAACCACCCCCTAGTGGGCTAACATGATACGAACAGCAACCTACCCAGAGTCCGCACCACGATCCACTGGATCCCCAGACCAAAGGACCTCTGGCTGTCTGGAACACACCTGAAGGAGAGGACAAGCCTTGTCAATGCCTAAAATGTGACACCTTGTTCAAAGTGATTATTTAGATGTTGAAATCACAATTCAGTTCCTGCAAGCTCCTTTAACATGGCAGTACAGCTTATAAACACTAAATAACAAGCAGGGCTATATTATTTCTAATCCGTTCCTAATCCATTTCTAAGCCACTCACTTGATCATTTCCCACACAGATTATAATGTCAAAAAACGGGAGGTGGTTCGTTTTTAGATGAAACAGTGGCTTACACACATCACATGCAAACTTGGGCACAAATTTCAAGGAGACCGCTGCAACCTGCAGATACTGGTGCATATCTGAAGCTGTAACATGAGGGGAAAGCAGCAGGTATGAGTATGGTGTTTAGTGACCAGGTGGGAAGGCCTACCTGAGGGTGGCGGTGAGGGCGGGGATGCTGCATAGAAAGGTGAAGAAGATGACGATGAAGAAGAAAAAGAGGAAGGCTGGCATGTGCTGACAGGAGGTGCTACATTTCCCTGCCAGGGCCAGCCCCTCCTTCCCCCACGTCACGTTCCCCACCACACAGCTGCAGCCAGAGAACACCTGCACAGAGATATAGAGGAGGAGAGGAGACGAGAGGAGAGGAGAGGAGAGGACAGGAGAGGAGAGGAGAGGAAAGAGAGGAGGGGAGAGGAAAGGAAAGGACAGGAGAGGAGAGGAGAGGAGAGGAGAGGACAGGAGAGGAGAGAGGGGAGAGGAGAGGAGAGGACAGGACAGGACAGGACAGGACAGGACAGGAGAGGAGAGGAAAGAGAGGAGAGGAGAGGACAGGACAGGACAGGACAGGAGAGGAGAGGAGAGGGAGGAGAGGAGAGGACAGGAGAGGAGAGAGGGGAGAGGACAGGACAGGAGAGGAGAGGAGAGGAAAGAGAGGAGAGGAAAGAGAGGAGAGGAGAGGAGAGGAAAGGACAGGACAGGAGAGGAGAGGAGAGGAAAGAGAGGAGAGGACAGGAGAGGACAGGACAGGACAGGACAGGACAGGAGAGGAGAGGAGAGGAGAGGAAAGGAGGGAGGGGAGAGGAAAGTGGAGGGGAGAGGAAAAGAGAGGACAAAGAGGAGAGGAGAGGAGAGGGGAGAGTGGAGAGAGAGGAGGGAGGGGAAAGGAGAGGAGAGAGAGAAGGGAGAGAAGAGGGAAGAAGGGGAGAGTAGACAAAAGGAGAGGAGAGGAGAGGAGAGGAGAGGAGAGGAGAGGAGAAGGGAGAGAGAGAAGGGAGAGGAGAGGAGAGGAGAGGAGAGGAGAAGAGAGGAGAGGGGAGAGGAGAGGGGAGGGGAGAGAGGAAAGAGGGAAGAGGAGAGGAGAGGAGAGGAGGGAGGAGAGGAGAGGAGAGGAGAGGGGAGAGAGGGAGAGACAGAAACATAAATCTACAGAACAGTGATTTACGCCTCCAGCGTTTGAGCACCTAGAACCCTAGTGGTGGTGGCTGACTATGGTTCCACTGCAATAACGTACCTGTCTGCCATTGTGGCTGTGCGTGTGGTTGATGGAGCTGCAGCCGGCGTGGCAGGGGGAGTAATACATGACTCCGTCCGCTCCACACACGGGGTTATAGAGCTCCTTCACGCAGTGGCAGCCAGCATTACAGCTCACCGTCAGGTTCCCTTCCAGGGAGCTGAAAGAAACAGACAGAATAGCAAAGTCAATGAGAGAGAGAGAGAGTGGAAGGGGGCAAGTAGTGAAGATGTAGAGAGGGACTGAGAGAAATTAGTAAGAGAATGGTTTAGAAGGCAAAACGTCAGTAAAAGAAAATGAAGAAAAAAACTATTTCTTTTTTCTTTACAAGCATACTATAATAGGTCTCCTTAATCTACTCTGATCTTCCTCTAAGATGCCAGCAGCCACAGGAAAGCTGGAGTGACGCTTCAGTGAAGACTGAAAATACATCTGGTTGGGACAGGCATCCATCTGACAGACACACACACCATCTGGGTTTAATGATGCTTGGGATTGGGTGCTGTGGGCCACCTGAGGCTGTCCACTAACTTGGCCTGGCTGGGCTTATGGTGCCTGAGCTCATGACACTGTTGTGCAATCAAACAGGCAGGTGAACTCGACGGGAACACTTGTCAACCTGTCACACTTGACATGTGCTGGGAGCACAACAGCCCTCGGAGAAAAGGATGTCTGAAAGTCTGTAAACTCTACACTAACGGCTCTCCAGGGGAATCGTTTAGTTATTCATTGTGTTCTGATTGTTGTTTCTCTCTGCATGACGGGTCCATGCGGGTATGCTCCTTGCAATCAACAGAAGACATTTCTGGATGACTGTCCTGAGCAGAAGTCAAGGCAACATCATCTGGACGCTCCAACAGCCTATAGAACCGGGTGATTGTGTGTTTTTGAAGTTACTGTAGTTTTTACAGCTGTACCTGTTGTACATGCTCTCGCTCTCGTAAGGGTCCAGGTACATTGAAGTTACTGTATTTTTTACGGCCATACCTGTTGTACATGCTCTCGCTCTCGTAAGGGTCCAGGTACATTGAAGTTACTGTATTTTTTACGGCCGTACCTGTTGTACATGCTCTCGCTCTCGTAAGGGTCCAGGTACATGTCTTGGTGCTGGTTCTGGAGGGGACTGGTCCGGTAGGGGGCTGTGACCCCAGCCATGGGCATGTTGGGGCAGTGGACGAGGAAGATGAAGATGGCCATCAGACTGACCAGCGCGCACAGCATGCAGAAGCGGACAATGCCCCGGCAGCGCAGGTTCAGCTTCTTGACGATGTAGCCTCCCAGGAAGGTGCCACCGCCCCCTGCTGGTACCACCATGTATCCTACAGTGCAGGAAAAGGGTTAAGTCTTACAAAAGCACGTCTTGGAATGTGCATCGTAAATGGAACACATTTTTATGATAACCATTCAGGTTCCAGTTATGTGCACATGATGTACACTTAAATGTACAATGGTTGTAAACAATGTGAGAGAGTTTTCTGTGTGTTTGTTTGCAATTCACATTTTCATGTAGGTTTGTGGTATCAGAACACAGAATAAAGAATCTACAAGAACCAAATATAATATTTTGTCCTTACTCAGGTAGTCCAAGAATCTACCAATAATACAACTGAAGACTAAAAAAAAATATGATGTGAACCTGAATCTACTGTCTAGGGGCTGGGAGGGTGGGGGTGGTAATAATAATGTCAAAACAAGCAGTGTTGGGGAGGTTACTTTAGAAATGTAATTCGTTACAGTTACAGGTTACCCTGTTAAAAATGTAATAGTAGTGTAACTATTTTAATTACTTTATCTGAGTAACGTAACTAATTACTTTTTGATTTCTGTGATACATTTCTGGTAGGTTGTTAGCAACTGAAATTCAGATCGCTGCATGCACAGGCATGTAGGCCTACTAGCAGACGTGATGGCGCTGTAGACGTGATAGAGACACAGAAAGTTTTGGATCAAACTATTGTGGAGGGAAATGACAACGGGGGTGTTTGTACAGTAGCCAGAAAAACATGCGAAACAGTTTTTTTTTTTTTTTAAATATACATTTGAGCAAGGTTTTGCTGACAGTATTAAGATGTAATTCAAATTGTAATTTTGAAAAATGTCGTAAGTAACTGTAATTGAATTACACATTTCTCTCCAGTAACTGTAATGTATTAGTGTTACATTTATTTTGTAATTAAATTACGTAACGCAATTACATGTAACTCGTTACTCCCCAACACTGAAAACAAGCAGGTTCTATTTCTCTCACCAAACCAGGTGGCGGCTTCCGATGCACTCAAGTTGAACTGGGACTCCAAAAACTTGGGCCCAAAGGTGGACATGCCGGCTATGAGCGTGGCCTCCGTGGCCCCGGCCAGACACAGGAAGATGAAAGTGGAGTTCTTCAGTAGAAGTAAGACAGACCTATGGTGAGAGAGGTCGTAGGCAGAATGACTAAAAATGCATAGAAAAGGATTAGCACTACAATTAAAAATCATTAGTGTATTTTCTTCTTATTCTTATGTTAGCACTGGTTGCTCACGTCGCTAGGTAACTCTGACTTCCTGGTGACAGCCAGATCAGGCGAGTCTGTAGCTTCATTGGCTTAACCTGTACTGACCTCTTGGGTCATGTTTACATTTGAGTAATCTGACTCGTCTGAGTTGTTGCCACTTCTGACTGTCACCATTTCTAAATTATTCAGGTTACTTTCTTTGCCCTTTGAGCACAAAAGAAATAAATAAAATGATGAACCCCATGCTCATGGTGAAACTTGATTTGAGAGCTTTCTCAGGTTCTGCTTCTTATATAAAATGACACAATTGCCATGCCTCTTCTTACAGCACAGATATGTCATTTATTTACCTTTTACATTGACATTTTACATTTAAAAATAGCCAAAGCAGAAGCACAGATATATTTAAATGTATAAATATGCTGAAAAGATGACGTCTATTCCCTGATCATCCAAATAAGTTTCATCTTTCAGGTAAATGTGTGAAGTTGGCAGAGGATTGAGGTACCTGGGCATGTCCTTAACCGTCTTCCCAAACTGAGGGTCAGCCGCTCTGGTCTGACTGCCATCTTTCAGCTGGTGTGCCTCTGACACACGCATAGCCACATAACGCTGAGAACCTGTGCAACAGAAGATACATAAAAAAAAAATTAAGAAACCAAGGCGAGAGACAGAAAGAAGATAGGAAAATAAGAAGAAAACAAGCACAGAGATCTATTGGGGTTCACTGTCACTACAAAAATGTAACACTGAACACAGACACATATGACTGCATTTTACAGAAATGGGAAAGGATGCAAAAGAGAGGTACCTGGTAGTTGCCGTGGATACCCTAGGATTGGTAAGGCAATTATCAGTGCTGCGGCTCCCCCGGCCAGAAAGCCAATCCACCACGCCCCCACCCACAGAGGGTTCTCTGGTGTTAGCTCCGTTCTACGAGACAGAGAAGAGAACAGTCGGGATCAAAATGTCACTTAAAAATATGGATTGATTTTAATAACAATCGGGAGGAATTCTGTAGGTAAGGGTCACATTATGGCCTAAAAGTACTGAACACATCTTAGAACATCCGTTTGGCTGCTTATATCAGAGACAGATATCTCTCATGTATGACCACTAGAGGGAGCTGATGGACCAGCTTTCTTTCCTTCCTCCCCTCCACCTCATGGAGCACCACAGGAAGAAAATACCTTTTCAAGAAGTTCCTTTCAGGTCAGCTCCCAGTCATTCTCTAACATGCAGTACACCAAAACCCATTGATCCCCATCATGGCTTACACTACACCCACAATGTTTGGTTTAGTTTTTTAGATAATTGGCAGATGTTTTCGTCCCAAAAACAAAACACTGCTGCCATTTTCAGACCCTAATGGCCTCGGTCGACCACATCTGGCACGGACCCAGAGTAAGCAGGAAGTGGGACCAGCATCACTCACGTTCGGTCCGTCTCTGTGAAGATGTTAAGGAAGAATCCTCCCAGCAGGTATCCAGCTGCTGGTCCGACAATGGCTGCCGTGTAGAAGATCCCTGGGAACCAGAGGGAGAGAGAGAGAGAGAGAGAGGGAGAGAGAGAGAGGGAGAGAGAGAGAGAGGGAGAGAGAGAGAGAGAGAGGGAGAGGGAGAGGGATAGAGAGAGGGAGAGAGAGAGAGGGAGAGAGAGAGAGAGAGAGAGAGAGAGAGGGAGAGGGAGAGGGAGAGAGAGAGGGAGAGAGAGAGAGGGAGAGAGAGGGAGAAAGAGAGGGAGAGGGGTGGTTAGAGCCCAATAGTGTACCAGAAGGGGATATCCCGCTGCCGTTGCCAGAAATCCACACAGGAGTAAATAAATCCCCCTTTGATGGACCCTTATTTGTGTTGATGTTCGGCAACCAATCAATACCACACAGGCTCATTGGCCGAGGCTCACACAACACACAGGCTGACTGGGTTTGATTGTCTCTGGCTGCCTTTGAAATACGGACGACAGTGAGCCACCATTCACAGTACTTTCTATTGATGTCTGGGGTGGAACCGGTGGCCCTTGCTGATAAATACAAACACGTGAAGGGGAAGGGGTATGGAAACCTGAAAGGGACAAAAACTACATGACTGCTGCAGCAGCAATCTCACTGATTACAAGAGATCAGGAACATGGAGGAATGAAATTGTAAAAGTTAAAAGGGGGAAAAAGTTAGAATGGTAAATGTGCATGACAGAACAGACAGAACAGAAAGGAATACTTCCAAGAAAAAGAGAAGTGATAGTACTTCCTGAAAACATTATCATATGAACAGACCATTCAGAGAATCACGACAAGAATAGTAAAATTATCAAAAAGAGGTCTCTCTCTCTGTCTCTCTCTCACACACACACACGCAACTCAGCTTTCCACTGCGTCACTTGTGGTTTCATTTTGAAGACAGAGGGCGGCTCAGTGTATGCCTGAACGTCTTGCTTGCGGTAAGTGTGTTAGCTGTCCTGACCCTATTATTACACAGATAGCTGACAGCCTAAACTGACTTTAATGCATTGAGAGGAAGTGTGTACTCATCATGTTGTGCATGGACCCATCACTAACCACAAAGCCAACACACATACTTGTCACGCACAAATTTTGAGCAAGAGTTGATGAATCATGAAGAACTTTAAACACTAATTATACATTACATTATACATGTAAACATGAATTATAGACTCTTTCATCTTTCTGCGTCTAAAAGGCTTTTTATGAGATAACCTACACGACATAAGATGACTGAACAGTGTTTGTGTCTGCCTTTTAGTGAAGGCCTGGTGAAAAGTTGGGTAAAAGCCATTTGTTTGTAAGATAGTATATCAAAGGAGTCATCTCTAAGTATTGCTAGCAGAAACATGTAATGGTCTCACAGAAAAGCTTTCTGTCATTATCTCTAAGTATCGCTAGAGAGACGCATTCTGTCTTTATTTAGAAAGCAGTATCAATATTAGTATTAAGATCGGCTCCATTCTTTAGCTCAATTGAAAGGTTATTCTTTCTTGGCACACACATGCATGTGGTGCCATTTGTTTCTCTGTTTGTCTGTCAACAGGATAACCCAAACAACAGGTTGTTTTCCACAAAGTGGAGGAGTGTAGCATGAGCCAAGGAAGAACCCATTATATTATTCTAATATTGTTATTCTGTTATGTTTCAGAAATGTTGATGAATGACAAGATGAAACTGATGATGGAACTGGATATTGCTGCTTTCCTGTTGATGAACTAAGTGCTTACTAGTAAAATAGTGTCTTTGTTTCGGTAAGAGCAGATGTCGATTAGTCTCCTGTATGAATATGAAACACCCCCCCCCCACCCCCCTAATTTTGAAAGGTCACAAGCAAGAAAGACACATGGAACTAATGACTCATTGGACTGACCCCTGACTCACTCAATGGGAGGTTAAGAGGGCAGGTCTTACTTCACAAAGATGTATGGTAGGCTATTTAAAGTAACACTATGCAACAATTTGACATTTTTGGAGGTATGGCTTTATAGGCAACTAGTTTTGATACCATCCTCAAATTCATTTTGATTGCAGATGGTCAAGTGAAGGACAGATAAACACCTGTGTCTTTTTCTTACTAGCCATCCAGGATATGCACTATGTAGTTCTGTGTTTCCTGGCTGAAACACCTTGCAAAAATGGAAGAAAAGCTTTCACAGCATGACATTGTCAGCTATACCACCTAAATATACCAGTTAGTGTGTTGGCAAGCTTCTATCAGTGTCAACTGGGCTGTTGGTGGTGTTTGTAGGCTTCTGCATGCCTTTCATGTATTTAGCATGCTAGTTTTGGAACAGAACTCCTTATTGCTGCTTTAAGGGGAGATTAGGTTTCGTCCCAGTTTCTGATACTGCAGATCTACTGGGGAAAATTTCAACTGGGGTTGGGCGTGACCACAATAATCATAGGCTACATTACAACCTTATTTGACAGCTGATGTGACATTTAATCAACGAATGGGAAAGCATACAAATTCATTAGGCGTATTAATGTAATGTCTTATTAAGAAATTAAGAGGGTATTTTTAAAAATGTGATGTTTGTTTTTGTCCTTGATCATCAAAAATACAGAACGTAATCTAAAGGAAATGCAAGCATAAGTAACACGAGGAAACTCTGCACACATGCCCACCTTAACTTGGAGGAGAGGGATGTTAATGTGTAGGCTAGCCTGAATGGCTCCTGTGTTCTTAGCCTTGTCTCCACATCGTTAAGATCTTGAATGAACCAGCTTTACAGATAGTGTTAAAAATGTACAAACATAGTCCAAGCCAACTGATAGAAAATCTAATAGCCTGCAGTTAGTGAGAACTATCTGCTGGCGTAGCTTGTCTCTGTGCTGTAGGCTGTTGTGGCCTCAAAATGCTGATATTACAGGCTATCACACTATCAAATGGATAATAAAACATTTTATTAATGGCACTAATTTGCTTTAGACTGCCATCTCCTCTCAAAGGGTGTTGTTCTCGGAGCTGATTTTGTTTAGCAATGTGTTATTCGGCCTGCATTGTACTGCATGCTTCCTGCACCTTGTTTGGATCAGTAGGCTGTAGGCACAGTGATAATGGGGTCGGCTGACTGGCAAGATTAAAAAAAAATTATTTCTACTATTGTACCGTCTTCTGACTGCGCTTATCAAACTCTGATCCCAATGCATTCTGTTGGGTGTTATGAAGGATAGTCTACCAGCTCATCAAATTGAGGCTATTGGTTCGGGCACACATCGCCGTTCCTAGTACCTCAGAAGAATGCTTAGCCCTTTCTCACAGCCTGCATTGCATGTGCGTTGATTTTTGACCTGTTGATTTTCCTTTTAGAGCCTATGTTAGAGTATGCACACTGCCTGCGTGAGACGCATACACACACACCCACACACACACACACACACACACACACACACACACTGCCTGCATGAGACGCATACACACACACACACACACACACACACACACACACACACACACACTGCCTGTGTGAGACGCACACACACACTGCCTGCGTGAGACACACACACACACACACACTGCCTGCGTGAGACACACACACACACACACACACACTGCCTGTGTGAGATGCACACACACACTGCCTGAGTGAGAGACACACACACACACACACACTGCCTGTGTGAGACGCACACACACACACACACTGCCTGTGTGAGACGCACACACACACTGCCTGCGTGAGATGTACATCTCAGGCACGGAGGTGCCACAAGAAAAACATCGGCGGTGTGGATTAACACACACAACCGAGACACAGCGGTCCCGCAACGCAGTTGCCAGGCGCCCGGGCCTTAATTCCCTGAACCCTCATTCAGAGCAAGAGAAGTCACAGTCAGGAAAGGAAAACATCCAGGAGCATACAGTGGGTACCCTGACACTACGACTGAAGATGTTGGCTATACATTTGCTTGGATCAACGAACATGATTCACTCTGCCATAGAAATGCTTGTGACTCATCTCTCAGACTATGATAAAATTATTGCTAAAATGACACAATTTTGCCACTTCAGGCCAAATCAGGCCACTTCTAAAAAATTCCACCCAGCTGCAGCTATAGGAAGTAAGCTTTCCCAACAGGAGACAAGAGGAGACAATAGGAGACAAAGAGGGTAGGAATCCTCTAATCTTCTAGTTGGCAAAACAGAGGGTAAAAGCTTGAGGAGAAGCAATGCAGTGAGGGTTATCATATGCTATACATGTGGAGAGGATGGGAACATTGTGAGACACTGCCCAGGTAGTGGGGGAAGACTTTGTTGCTATGCATGTGGAGAAGAGGGTTAGATCACAAGACATTGCCAAGTAATAGGGGGAAGACATCAAGGCATTGTCTGAAACGTCCTTTTTTTTCTTACATGTATAGTACACATGTAACCTCCAAGTCCCCACTGTCATGTCCGTGACATAAGCCAGGCATCAAAACTGCAGTGAAAGGTCTTTGTTGTGTAATGTTGCTGATATGATGTCAATATTATCAAAACATAATTTTACTGTCTATGTCTGGTGAGATTTGCTTACCTCTTTCGTGAAAAAAATAGGCTTCACGCCGAAACTCTAAATGACTCACAGACAAGTGCGTTAACCTGTTAACATGGACGGCGAAATGAAAATCAACAAGTAACGCAGCCACCATGCACACGCAACGCAAGCAGGTGAAATGGGTATAATGCAATGTGGTGCTAAGAGTGCTGCTCAGTTGAACACCTGAACCCTTCTTGCCGGAAATCAACAGCCTACCAACACAGTACACTTTTAAATAATGTCACTAATTCACATTTCACATATGAAAGAAATATGTAAGAAATACTGTATGTCAGAAATATGCCAACATCCACACATAAGTTTTTGTCTTCCCCATTTGAAGAATAAGTCGTCACAGCTATTTGGAATAGGGTAAACCATGCACGCGTTTTTTTTGTGGTCTCTCATCCCTAGTTAAAATGATCCCCAGTAGATCTGTAACACCTGTTACAAGACCTTTGCTGAGTCAGTAAGCCAGTTGTGTTATGATAGGTCAGTCCTATGATTATTGTAGGCCTCTTGCACACTGTCTTTTGCTGCCGAACACTGTCTTTTGCTGCCGAAGCGTGCACACATGCCTGCCTGAATCAGCAGTTCTCATTCTAGTTGTCTTCACTTTTCGGACCACTCAACGAGGGATGACACCAAACACCAAACATACAGAAAGATATGGCTGGCAGTATCAGAGCTGCAGCAGAAACCATGCGTTGTGAATGAAACACGCTTCCAAGCCGCAGCAGTTCTGCACTGCAGCAATCATGCACACGCACATGCGGTGTGAAAGAGGCTTTATTCAAATGATGCCCCAGTTTTAGCCTCATGCGCCTATGAGTTTCCTGTTGGTTTCACATTGCATAGGGTTTGCATAGGGAAGCAACAGTTTGCTGCCACTGTTGCAAACTCCATGTTCATATTAAAACCTGAATGTGAGTGGTTGGTATAATGACATTTATGAAGTTGTTGTGCCGCTAACTTCGGCTAGTTGTCTCTGACAGCATCTTTGATGTGCCTGTGCCATTCACCCAGATAAACATGTTATGCATTTGATAATGGCCATCAGTACAAAACGAGTTTGGTGTCATCCGTCGTTGATGAGTGGTCCAAAAAGTGAAGACCAGAAAGTCAGTATGACTATGAACATATAATTTTAATGTCTGTCATTTCTGCTGAGAACTGCTCACCACTGTATCTCTTTCCTGTCATTTCATTAAAAAAAAATGTCAAAATCCTTGTTTAACTGGGATTTCCGTTTAACTTACTGGACTCCACAATTCCGTCTGCGTATTCCGCATTGCAGGAATCACAGGGCCCTACAATTGAGTTGCGTGTGGTGTATATGCGCGTGAATGTATGCAATATGACAATTCTCACCTATGTAGACAGGTGCGGCGTTGGACTTAACATTCTCATCCAGGTAGGTGACGCCCAGCGTGTAGAGTGGCGTGGCTCCCACGCCGTGCAGGAACTGGCCCAGCATGAAGACGTAGCGGTAGGCGGAGAGGCCGGTGCTCGCGCTGTCCTGGCACGGCTCGGTCAGGTTGCTGGAGCACAGGCCAGAGCGCTCAGGCACACTGACTTGGTAGGGTGGCGTGGTGAAGTGGGGCAGTGCGAACACCAGCGAGCCCAGGGCCATGATCAGCACCCCCCAGCCCAGCCAGCGGGGCTTGTGGCCCGTGCCCCCAAAGTAGCTGACAAAGGCAAGGCACACGCAGGCTGCAATGTCATAGGAGCTGGCGATGAGACCGGCCTGCCGGGAGAAGACGTTTGCATTTGTGACCCCATTTACAACTTGTGAACCCCAACTTTTACATTTGTGACCCCTACATTTTACATTTCCATGAGGTGCATAGCGACAGAACAGCAAAGGGAGCATGACTGATAACAGGAAAAGCAATGCAGTGGACTAAAACCACTGTCAGCAAAGACAACAGCCTGTAAAGCACAGAATTATGTCAGAGGAAATCCCCCTGTGATTCTTGAAGATGCCTACCTGATAGCTACGCAGGTCAAAGCGTCGCTCGATGGAGGTGATGACCGTGTTGATGAAGCCGTTAATGATCATGCCCTGTAAGAAAGAGGCCGCACAGAGGAAGAATAGCACCCAGCGGGGGGTGTTAAACGTCTGGATGGAGGGGGGGGTCATGCCTCCCCAGCCGCACAGGTACTCTGTGTCCGCGGGGATGAATTTCAACCCATGCGGCATGTCTGCCAGCTCGTCCCCGGCCCCCAACATCCTAAGCCCCACCTGGGGGTTGTCTCCAGCCGGACTGCTAAGGCTGGAGGTCGAGGGGCTGTCCTCCTGCAACTCCACTGGGCTTGGGGTGTCCAGCACTGGGCCAATGGGACCATCATGGAGGTCCAGAAGCTCCTGTTTGGAGCTGAAGGAGGCATCAGCATTGAGCAGGTTGGGCATTGCCCTCAGCAGGGCCTTGGACTGTGTGTTGATGTGTGCTAGTGTTTGTCTGGTGGTGGGTGTGTATGCTTGTGTGCCACCAGTGACAATACAAAAGCCCCCCAAAAAACACAAAAATGATTGGGAAATTGTCTACAACCCAAACGCAATCCTTCACACCATGCGGCTCTTTTAGATTGTTTTGTCCCAGTTCCTTACAGTCATCCTCTTTACATAGTCCACTTTACACAGAAACACGGAGAGGAAGCGGCTTTTTCAGGAGGTTGTGAATCTTCATTCTGTGGAGGAAGAGGTGAAAAAAAGCAACATAAGTTCCTGGAAAGCTCACACAGAATTTTCAAAAGCAAAAAACTAGTTAAGCATTCTCCTAATATCCAGATGGGCTGTGCTGCTGAATGCAAGCGTACCACATCAGAACGCTTTAGTAAAGGAACAACAGGGGGAGGATTTTAAGATCATGCTGAACAAAACAAACTCTGTCTCTCTTCTTTTCTCCCCACTTTTGAGGGAAGCAAACCAGGTCGCACAGAGGACTTCTGTCTGGTTTGGTCAGGTGGCGAACCATTGGTTACCGGTCTATAGCACCAATACAAAGCAGTGAGGGGAGTTCTCCTGTATGCCTTTGTCAAAGTGTGACTGACCAAAACAAAAAAATGATACTGCCTCCCTTTTCCCTTTCCCCAAAGTACTTCACTGTACTAGCAGTTTAGGTGGCGGAGGCCACCCAGACTCTGATTATTTACTTGACTCATCTACTTGGGGAAGATAATGGAGGGAACTGATGACATGGGAAACATGAGGAAGTGAGTGAAGCAGAAAATAAATAGTGGTAGAAGAATAGAAGGCACAGTTGAGAGAATGATCAAATAAAGGTTAGGTCCCAGCTTTCCTTGAGAGCAACAGTTCAATTTTATCAGTTCTATGAATCATTAACTATTTATAAGGGGTTCATAAACTGAGTTGTTATTTAACTGATTGAAACCATTTATGTTGCAGTGCAGATTAAATAATGGTATTTCATTTTTTCATTTAATTTCTTTCATTTAAATGCACGTTGACATACTCCATACAATGCAACAATTTGCCTCTTTTTCAGGTATCTTCAAATAAATTGGAATGGAAAATGGTCATGTGGTGGAGAGATAAATAAACCTGTCATTCATTTTTCACTAACCGCTCAGTTTTGTTCAGGACGGAATACCCCAAATGTAAGAAAAGCCATCACAGCCACATACCGCCAAAAGACGCCAGTCGGCATGGTGGCAGGCTTTCATGAGTAGCACCTGGGCTGACTATTACATAAGATTTAGATAAAAAAATCTAATCACATTTGTGAATCATACATTACATACATTAGTACCCTCCAGTCCAGCAATAAACAGACAAAAAAGTATATATCAGTGTCAACATGTATGATATACCAATGCATCCAGAAAGCAGCTACATACAAAGATATACTGTATATATATATATACAGTATATCTTATATTAGATTTAAGAAGCTTTACAGGTCATTCCAAGATTTGCTTTGAAACTGAGGAAATGGTTTCAATTGTAACGCTACCTTTTTCCCATCGGCTGACATTATCATGCACGAACAACCACAACTAAATTGGATTAAGTGAGGTTGTACTCTATACTGTATATCCCATTACATGTGAAGCACATGTCTCAAGCATGAAGCAACACACCAGTTACTGAGTCACATGTTCTGAAAAAGTTTTACATACATAAAGATAACAAAGGAATAATACCCACACACTCCATGCAAATTACATTACACTTGCTGAGAGCATGTGACATCATAAAGTAGGAATTTGCGAACTTCTTTTTATTTTAAACAAGCTGTGCTGAGATGAATTATTGGCAAAAAAAAATATTATTATGCAAGAAGCAGAGTTTAACATTAGCCTAAGTGGAATAAAGCTGTTGTATGGAGACTGCTGATGTCCCAACTGCATTTTACACACACACACGGACGTACTGGCAAACCACAGGCATTTAGTTTACATTAGCCACTTTCACATCAAAACAGAGGACCCTACCTGTCGCCTATGACTCTCCAGAACACAATCCATAGAAAAAGTGAACAGACTGTAAAAGAGACACAAGAAAGAGAAAATGGAAAAATCCACAGCTGATAAAGGAACTGAAGATCCCACTCTCTAACCCTGTCTGTGCAAGCCACTTAAAGGCTCACACTGATACAGAACTACGTCCAATCATGCCGCCACGACTGTCTAATCCTGCTGACGAACCAGAAGCTCATCAACCTGGCTAATGCTGACAAGAGTTCACTCCTGTCAGCGGCTGCCTGGTAGGTCAACTTGCTCTCTGATCGGAGGCCTATGCGGCCCTCTCCTGACTGGAAAGCTCGTTGACAAGATCTCTCTTAAAGCAACCCTCAGACACAAAGGGAAACTAAGGCAGCAACCATCACGTTCAAAACTGAATTGTACTTTCAAGAGTAACTAATTGAGATAAGGAGTAAACATAAACATATTATATTATATTTTATATATATATATATATATATATATAATATATATATATAAAAATATATGTATATATATATAACATATACTGTATATATGTGTGTGTGTGTTTGTTTGTATGTTTATGTATGTTCATGTCTATGTCCAATTCTGTGTGTGTTTGTATATATACAGCCGCGGAAAAAATTAAGAGACCACTTCAAAATTATTAGTTTCTCTGGTTTTACTATTTATTGGTATGTGTTAAAGTAAAATGTACATTTTTGTTTTATTCTATAACCTACTGGCAACATTCCTACCAAATTTCAAATAAAAATATTGTCATTTAGATCATTTATTTGCAGAAAAATGACAATTGGTCAAAATAGCAAAAAAGATGCAGTGTCTTCAGATCTCGAATAATGCAAAGAAAACAAGCTTATATTCATTTTTAAGCTACACAATACTAATGCTTTAACTTAGGAAGAGTTCAGAAATCAATATTTGGTGGAATAACCTTGATTTAAAATCACAACTTTCATGTGTCTTGGCATGCTCTCCACCAGTCTTTCACATTGCCGTTGGGTGACTTTATGCTACTCCTGGCGCAAGAATTCAAGCAGCTCGGCTTCTTTTCATGGCTTGTGACCATCGATCTTCCTCTTGATCACATTTCAGAGGTTTTTTATGGGATTAAGGTCTCGAAATTGGGCTGGCCATGACAGGGCCCTGATCTGGTGGTACTCCATCCACACCTTTACTGGCCTGGCTGTGTGGCATGGAGCATTGCCCTGCTGGAAAAAACACTTCTCAGAGTTGGGGAACATTGTCAGAGCAAAAGGAAGCAAGTTTTTCTTCTGGGACAACGTTGTACTTTGCCTGGCTGAGGTTTGTAAAAGACCATAAGGATTGAACCAAAGCGGACTGGAGGGTCTCCTAGTTCGTCTTCTCTGATGAGTCCAATTTTCAGCTTTGCCCAACACATGGTCGTCTGATGGTTAGACGGAGACCTGGAGAGGCCTACAAGCCACAGAGTCTTGCACCTACTGTGAAATTGGACTCATCAGAGAAGACGAACTAGGAGACCCTCCAGTCCGCTTTGGTTCAATCCTTATGGTCTTTTACAAACCTCAGCCCGGAAGAAAAACTTGCTTCCTTTTGCTCTGACAATGTTCCTCAACTCTGAGAAGTGTTTTTTCCAGCAGGGCAATGCTCCATGCCACACAGCCAGGCCAGTAAAGGTGTGGATGGAGTATCACCAGATCAGGACCCTGTCATGGCCAGCCCAATTTCGAGACCTGAATCCCATAAAAAAAACTCTGAAATGTGATCAAGAGGAAGATGGATGGTCACAAGCCATGAAAAGAAGCCGAGCTGCTTGAATTCTTGCGCCAGGAGTAGCATAAAGTCACCCAACGGCAATGTGAAAGACTGGTGGAGAGCATGCCAAGACACATGAAAGTTGTGATTTTAAATCAAGGTTATTCCACCAAATATTGATTTCTGAACTCTTCCTAAGTTAAAGCATTAGTATTGTGTAGTTAAAAAATGAATATGAGCTTGTTTTCTTTGCATTATTCGAGATCTGAAGACACTGCATCTTTTTTGCTATTTTGACCAATTGTCATTTTTCTGCAAATAAATGATCTAAATGACAATATTTTTATTTGAAATTTGGTAGGAATGTTGCCAGTAGGTTATAGAATAAAACAAAAATGTACATTTTACTTTAACACATACCAATAAATAGTAAAACCAGAGAAACTGATGATTTTGAAGTGGTCTCTTAATTTTTTCCGCGGCTGTATATGTGCGTGTGCGTGTGCGTGTGTGTTTGTGCGTGTGCGCAGGGTGCGATTTGTCCAAAAACCAGAGGGGGGGATGTTTTTTTTTTTTTTATCATAAAAAAAAAACAAGCAATACATAGGCCTAATTCTCTTCAGATTAACAGTAGACACTATTAGGTTACATTTTGAACAGTATATAAAATTACCGGACTTCTCCTGGGGTAGGTCATTCCCTTCAACTTCTTCCACTGTGACTGCCTTAAGTTGTGTAGAGGTTAGAGATTTTTTTGTCCTGTTAAAAAGGGACTCGTTTCATTGTACAGTAGCCTAATTAGCTGGCTTTGCTAATTTCCGTGTATGTAATGTTATTGTTACAATGTATACAATGTGTTTATGTGCATGGGGACGTTCGCAAATTCTGAGAATGCCGACAGTTCGGGTAAGGTGAACGTTAGTGCCAGCGATGTAAGCAAGTGTAAGACGTTGTCACAACCTGTCTGTTTTTTCATTGTTTTTATAATAATTGAGGGTTATCCCCCCATGTATGAAATTCATCCAGCTGAGGTGGGGATGTAAAAACCAGAGGGGGGGTAAATCCCCACCATCCCCCCCCCCGGCAAATCGCACCCTGCGTGTGCGTGTGTTTATGTATGTACCGTAATTCCCGGACTATAAGCCGCTACTTTTTTCTCACGCGTTGAACCTCGCGGCTTATACACTGACGCGGCTTATTTATGGATTTTTCCCACTTTCACAAGCTTAATGTCTGAGGGGAGGCAAACAGTAACTCTGCCTAAATGAGGGGGGCGTGCGAGAGCCTGAAACTAAAGGTTATACTGAATAACCCCTGTTCTCTGATTCATTGAGTGGAGAGATCCACCTATGGGAGGGACATCCGTACCCGACCTCTGCAGAAGCAACCAATTGCACCAAGTCTGGCTTTGACAGACAGCAGCGCGAATCCGATGACACAGGTAGCTCCGCCCCGCTACCGTGGTATAAATATAAACTGGACAGCTCCCCGATTGCCCTTTGCCTACCAAGACACTGTCAGCCTCAGATGGTCTCCACGCCGAGGCGTCCCCTCGGCGCAGTGGTGCCAGACACATCCAAAGTGATAGCACAATCACAATACTGTCCCAGCAGATAATGGGATGTTGTTTATGACAATAATATTGTTTATGTCAGTGGGGGAAATGCAGTAGCGTAACGAACGTGGGGGTGCGACTCAAGCCGATCCCACGCTCAGAACAGAATGAGAAACCGGCGTTCTTGTAACATCCAGCCGGTAAAATCTCACAAAGGTATCCGGACTAGTCCAGCTAGCTGCGGAACATACCTGTTGCACGGAAATCCCCTGAAACACAGCCCATGAAGCAGCCATCCCTCGCGTAGAGTGAGCTCTCAAGCCCGCTGGAGGTTGCAGCCCCTTTGAATCGTACGCGCTCGTTATGGCTTCGACAAGCCAGTGAGACAGGCGCTGCTTAGAAATGGGCATCCCTTTCCGCGGGGGGGCCCAGGAGACAAAGAGCTGGTCGCTCTGCCTAAAACTCCTGGTTCTGTCCATGTACGTTCTTAAGGCACGAACGGGGCATAAGTTGTTCAACCTTCGCTCTTCCGCTGATGCAAAAGGGGGCGGGTGAAAGGCTATGAGCTCTATCACCTCGCAAGAGAACGTAGGGAAGCATTTCGGTACAAATGCCGGGTTAGGCTTAAGAAAAACCTTATCCCCATTGGGCGAGAACTGAGTGCATGAGGTGTGCACCGAAAATGCATGCAAGTCACTAACACGTTTGGCCGAGGCCAGTGCTAGCAATAGGGCCGTCTTGAGTGACAGCAATTTCAAGCTTATATCCCCAATAGGTTCAAATGGCTGTCGTGACAGCGCATCCAGAACCAAAGGGAGATCCCATGACGGGACGAGCTTTTTCGAGATTGGCAACGAGCGTCGCACACCCTTCATGTACCTGCGTACTAACGTGTGCCGACCTACCGTGTCATCATTGAAACCAAAGTGACACGCAGATATAGCCGCCAAATACACCTTAATGGTGGAGAAAGATTTCCCTTCCTCTTTAAGGTCTTGTAGAAAGCTGAGAATATCAGAGACAGAGCACTGATATGACACCAAATGACGCACGTCACACCACTTTTCAAAGACTCGCCACTTATAGTCGTACAGAGACCTAGTGGAGAAAGCCCTTGCGCTCTGAATGGTGGCTACTACGTTGGGCGTTAATCCCAACGCAGACAGGTTTAGCCTTTCACGGGCCAGGCCCAGAGCGCCACCCGGTCTGGGTGGTTGTGGTGAATTTCCCCTTTCGCCTGCGATAGCAGGTCCGAACGTATCGGGAGCGCCATCGGGTGCGCGTACAGCAGGGTTACTATCTCCGCCATCCATGGGGCTTTGTGCCATCTGGGTGCTACCAGAATTAACATTAGACCCTGTTCCATCACTCGGGCGAGAGTGGGAAGAATCAGACACAGAGGGGGGAAGGCATAGAGGAGCACTTTGGGCCACTGGTGAGCTAGTGCGTCTACGCCGAGGGGCGCGTCCTTGTCCTGAAGCGAGAAGTACATAGGACAATGGGCGTTTTCGCGCGAGGCGAAGAGATCTACGGCTGCTCTGCCGTATCTCACCCAAATAATTTCCACTATCTGAGGGTGGAGGCGCCACTCTCCGAACAGTGGGTTCCCCCTCGATAGCAGATCTGCCCCGGTGTTCATTATCCCTGGGACGTGTGTTGCGCGTAACGACAGAAAGTGCGGACTGCTCCACAGCAGCAGGTCGCGTGCCAGGCAGTGTAGAGCAGAGGAGCGCATTCCTCCTTGTCGATTGATATAGGCCACCGCAGTGGTATTGTCGCAGCGGATCAATACATGGTGGCCCTGTAGGCGGGGCAGAAAATGTTTGAGAGCTAACCAAACAGTCAGGAGCTCCAGGTAATTTATGTGATACGAGTTTAACCAATCCGGCCAAACACCGTTCACCGTCCTGCCCTCCTGGGTTGCACCCCAGCCCGTCAGGGAGGCGTCTGTCGTCATGACTTTCCTCACGTTCACTGCACCCAGGGGAGTGCCGTGGGAATAAAACTCCGCGGATTTCCAGTGGCGCAGTGATGCAGTGCATTTGTGCGATACCTTCACATCGCGACGGAGATCGCGCATTGGGTCGAGGCGGAGAGATGCAATCCATTTCATGAATTCTCTCATTCTCAATAGCCCCAACGGCAGGACCTGTATAGCGGAAGCCATCAGGCCCTGTAGTCTCAGGCATGTACGGAACTTCACCTTTGTTCCCTCTCTGAACAGTGTGAGACAGTTCATTAGAGAACGAATGCGTTCTTGTGACAAGCGAGCTTGCATAGACACCGAATTCAGCTCCAGCCCTATGAATGTGACCATCTGGGAGGGAGTGAAGTTGCTCTTGGCATAGTTCACCATGAAGCCTAAGGAGTCTATGTGTGTCCGCACCTGTTGTGTGTCCCGTAACACCTGGTCTCTGGAGCTGGCTAGTATGAGCCAGTCGTCCAAATACGTCAATATTCTTATCCCCGCAAGACGTAGGGGGGCTAGCCCCGCTTCCACACACAGACAGAATGTTCTGGGGCTGAGGGCAAGCCCGAAAGGAAGAACCGTGCATTCGTAGCATTTGCCTTGGTAAGCAAAGCGTAGAAACTTTCTGTGGGGGGGATAGACGCGAATGTGGTGAAAAGCGTCTGTCAAATCGATCGATGTAAACCAATCGTTTTGTTGTATTGAGCGTGATAGAGTGTTGAACATTAACATCTTGAAATGATATCGTCTCAAATGTTTGTTTAACACCCTCAGGTCCAGAATAGGACGGAGTGAACCGTCTTTCTTCGGAATCAAAAAGTAACGGGAAAAGAAACCCTGATTTGCTTCGCTTAGGGGAACCTCCCGAATTGCTCCTTTTAATAAAAGGGAGTTGATTTCCTCCTCTAGGAAGTGGCCTGAGCCCTCTTCCGTCTGAGAGAAAATTATACCGTTGAAAAGTGGGGGTCTTTTGCAAAACTGTAGGCGGTAGCCTTTCTCTATAGTTCTGACAACCCACTCGGGGGCGGCCGTGGCTTTCCACGCGGTGACGTGTAGTGAAAGCCTGCCCGCCGACTCCGTCGGCACCTGAGCGTGAGGAGTGAGCGCTCTCATGTGCGCTGCAATGTCGCCATCTGGTGGCTGAGTCATTGACAGCGTTGGCTTTGGCCTCATAGTGCCTGTTTTCTGATACATTTCGTTCAAACACACGGCCGTAGCCTTTATTGGGAATGTGAACGTGGTGTAGTGCAAACGGTGTGGTAACCCTTTCAAAGCACTGGACATTCCCCCATCCCCCTTTTTTAACGCGCTCTGGCGTGGGGATAACGGGCTCTCTCCTCTCAGCACGGAGAACGGTGCTGGAATTTTTGTGAACACTGGGGAGGTGGAACACTCCCCACCCGCTTCGAGTCTTCTCCTCTTCAGCGGGGGAACACTTAGGTGCGAGTCCAATGGGCTGGCAGCCCAAGAACCTGGACGGAGCCCCAGAGTAGGCGGTCAGGTAAACCGCTTCCTCTTGGGATCGTTAGGGGTGGGTGGCTTCTTAGCCGCGGCTGCAGCAAAAGACGCCTTGCCCCACGGCTTAGCCTGCTGCTGCTGCTGCTGCTGCTGCTGCTGCTGCTGCTGCTGCTGCTGCTGCTGCTGCTGCTGCTGGGGCTGTTGTGGTCCCGGGCGGGGACCGCCACCGCGAGGTCTGTAGCCCCTATTGGGACCTTGTTGCGGGCGGTTAAATGGCGCCTGCTGGGGTCGGGGAGAAAGCGGTGGGCGAGGGGCTATTTTCCTCGGCAAGCAAAGTTTAAACGCCTCGTCCTCCTTCCTCTTGTCGTCGCAGCGTTGCTGCATGAGCGCGACTGCTGGACCAAAAAGAGCCTGGCCTGACTCCACGGCAGCCCCTGCAATGCGCCTCTTCTCGTTGTCGGGTAGACCAGAGAGGTTGAGCCATAACGCCCGTTCACCCACGACGGACAGGGCCATGGAGCGGCCACAGGCTTGGACTGCCTGGCGGGCATTTCGCAGGACCAGATCATTCACTGTGACAATCTCCTTCCACAGGGCTGGTGTGGCGCTGCCGTCCTGGAGCATCCTGCTCATGTCCTCCATTAGTTCAGCTTGGTAAGCTGACAAGAGGGAGGAAACATTCAGCGCTCTTACTGCGAGCGAGTTAGCTCGGTAAGAGCTCTGAAAAATGGACGCTGAAAACCGATCCATTTTGTTAGGGAGGGTAGGCTTAGGCGGGGCGAGCAGCCCTCCCTGAGAAGGGGTGAGATGCCTGGCAATCGACGGCTCGATTGTAGGTGGCTCACCCATGCCAAGGGCGGACATGTCCTTCACGTCCAATCCCGTGAGACCGTGCTTCAGGTCAAGCGGGTCTCCCCAGTGGTGCTTCATATGTTTTGCACACGCGGGAAGAACCGGCAAGAGCTGTCTCTTAGGACCTGGAGGTAAGCACAAGAGTTTGCCGTCGTAGACGTCTCTCTCCTGGTCAGCCGGGTTAATGAGAGCCGGCCACTCGACATTTAGACGGGAGGCAGCCCGTTCACACACCTCCATTAGCACCTGATGAGGCAGGGTGGAAGACTGTGGGTACTGGGCTGGAGCGAGGGGTTCATCCTCCTCCGAGGCCTCTGATTCGTCCATCAGACTAACCTCCTCAGCCGCGCCGGGCAGTTCGAGCTGGGGCGGTGGGGGAAGGTCCAAACTGAATTCGGACGCGTTCTGCTCGGACTGGTCAGCCCAACTGAGCAGAGCCGGGCCCTGGAGGGTATCCGGGGCCTTCATTACTTCGTCGTCTCCCTCTTGGTCAGACCAATGCTGGTCTTCGACGCTCTGAGTAGTTGCAATTTTAAGCCTCCGGCGTAGGAGCTTTCTAGGCAGAGCCAGAAAGAGAAAGCGCCTCTTGGGCGTGCTTATAGCCCATACAAACTACACAGAAGGGATGGGCATCCCTGGCCGCAATGAGGGCACCACATGCGGCCGGGCAGGCACGCGATGTGGGCTCCTGGGCGAGAGCTGGTGAAGCGGGCTTCGAGAGAGACATGAGGTTGGGCAACCTGATGGCAAGCTCGACGAAGAAAGTATTAGCTTTCAAGCAGTAAGCTGGAGAGCTTCTGGAAAACTTTTTTTTTTTTTTTTTTTACAGTAAACTGACCGAAAACGTCGTCAATCACGCCCGGCGGAGGCGAATCCGGTGGGCTACTGGATATGTCCTCCTGCGGGCAGTTCAGTGAAAGCGAGCAAATTACGGTCAATCTGCGCAGAGTAGTTAAGGGTCTCGATCCGCGAGAAGCGAATGTCATCTGAAGAAGTGCAGCGCTACCTCAGAATTTATACCACGGTAGCGGGGCGGAGCTACCTGTGTCATCGGATTCGCGCTGCTGTCTGTCAAAGCCAGACTTGGTGCAATTGGTTGCTTCTGCAGAGGTCGGGTACGGATGTCCCTCCCATAGGTGGATCTCGAACACGAGATGATGAAAGAGAACTGGACTTTAAATCGAAACGTGAATGTTAAATAATGGAAGATCAATGCCGGAGCTAACAGGTATGCTTCAAACGACGGGACAGAAAATAACTTGATCGACAACTCACATTTAAAACCAACTTGCTTTTGAAAAATGTTGGAACCTCAAGAATAGATTTGGCTTTAGACCAAGAGCGGAGACTAAAGCATGAGCAATATTAGCTAACATTACATTGATATCAGAGTGAGCCCTTGCTCTATCGATTTCCCATTATTTCTCTTAGGTATGTTTATATCTATGTGAAGCCATTTAACATTCCACAAGTGGTTGTAATCACGTACAACCCAAGACTGCTTTTTCAATGGTGAGATGATTTTGAAAAATTAAACTCTGCAGCTTAAATTGTGTTTCCTGGTTGTTAGGCCTACTGGTTATCGAATTGCTGTGCTAGCTAAGGGAACTTTAAATAACCTCAGCATAAACGATTTCAATGGAAGAGTTACAGTTGCATAAAACGATAGCTAGTCATCTAGTATCCTCGATTTAACTCATAAAATTATAATGGGAAGGGGTATAAGCCCTCAGGGTGCCTGTGCAACTTCGTATGAAATAGTTCATATTCACACATATTAATACGAGTTCATCACAAGCTAGCAGCTGCCAACTGTATGTACCTTACCTATGTGTGTGAAAATGATAATATGAAATATGATAAACAATAGACAATGTTCGAGCTGCCAATTGAATGATGGTTTTACGTTGCTTGTGCTTACACCTTTGGCTAAAACAACACGGCGACACACTTTTATTCTTTTATGGTCGAGATCGGATATTTTGAACTCAAACCGGTTCCAAACAGAGGTGCCCCCTTTTTAACCAAATCGTCATCATCCTGCTCTTGAGCAACATCACTTTCTGCGTGTTAACTTATCCTCGATTGTTCACTTCAGCACTTATAATAAGCTATATATTTGTAAAATATGAATACGTTGCATGCCTACTAACTGTTCTTGTCATGCCGAGTTTCGTTAAAGCCTGTGTAAAGTTCATTTGTTTTCAATGTACCGGTAGGAACCTGCGGCTTATAGACAAGTGCGGCTTATTTATGTTCAAAATAAGTATTTTTTTTTAATTCAGTGGGTGCGGCTTACATTCAGGTGCGCTTAATAGTCCGGGAATTACGGTATGTTCATGTCTATGTCCAATGCTGTGTGTGTGTGTGTGTGTGTTTGTGTGTGTGTGTGTGTGTTTGTATGTGTGCATGTCTTTGACCATATCTAAAAGTAGCCGGGAGACAGGGAAATACTGGATCAGCATCCCTTCTCCAGATATCCTCTCATGAAAAAAGCTCCTTGGCAGGAAAAGAGCAAACACTTTCCGGCCACTAAAGCCAGTGTTATTACAGAGGGAACCCCATGAATAACAAGAAGCCTTTCCTCCTTTCGAATACTCAAATACAGTGCAGCACTCACATGCAAACACATCAACTATACATGCCAGCACTTCTAGGATCTACAAAATGCCAGATGTTGGTATTTGTGGGAAAGCACATTTTAACATTTCACCACAAAGAAATCAATAACATAGCCGGTGCTTGCAAATGTTTTGTGTGCAAGGTTTTAAAAAGGCCACCACCACTTACCTAGCAAATGTACACACTAAAGCAGAACAGATTAGTTAAGGAGGAAGAGATGTAATACTGACACAGAAAGGTCTACAATGCAGTGCAGAAACAAAATCAGTTCATCAGTAGCTATGCTGCAGCTGTCAGTATCACAAATACTTGCTCTCCCCCCACTACAAAACTTGACAAGCAGCATATATTGCTCTGGTTTGAACTCGTCTCTATGAGAAATCCATGACTATGCTAGCTGCAGCATGCCCCCATTCATATCAAGCTAATGAGCATGCAGGACCAGAGTTTGCATTGCATTACATTACTATGGTAACAACTGGTGCCAGCCCAACCAATCATTACTACTAATCCTGGGAAAACAGGCACGTGTGGTCACCTTACCCTAGTTAGGTTTTGACAACACAGTGCTCTACAGTAAAAGAGGTACTTGTTTGATAAAGAAACGGATAGGAAAAAAATGGCTGTGTGCCCACCCTCAGTGGCTGGTTTTAACAAGGACTAGAGTCTCAGTGCTCTGAATGCCTGTCGGTTGGGAGCCCAACCAGATAATCCAATTAAATCTAAATTAAGTCTCATTGAGTAGCTGATTGATTGCCAAGAGGAGATCTAACCTTGGAACATGTGCTCTCTGGCCAAAACAGAGACACAAAGCACTGTGCTGTCCAGTCAGGCTTTGGGGATAAGGAACAGGATCAGGATGATGAACTTCTGTCAATATACACCTTTGAGTGATGCTACAAAAAAACATTTCACATCATGGTTTACGGCAAAGAGTGGTTCACATCAGATGACATACAAAAAAGGCTTTCAGAAGAACGACCATGGTAAAAAGTCCAAAGGGTTCAGGGTGAGGTCCATCTGTGTGGAAACGGGGCTTCCACTTTTGTTTGTTTGTGCGTCCTCACATCAAGGGCTGAACGAGTGTACAATGTGACATCGTATGTGGTGTTTGTGGAAACTTTATGAAGGTTTTAATTGTTCTACAATTTGTTTCATTTCTAATTTTAAAGGGCGATCAAAACACAGGAAATTCAGATCAGTGTGTCTCTTGTGTTTTGCTGGGTTTGAGAATGGCAGCGTTGTTTGCTTTGGATTCACAAGTCTTTCCTCTGCAACTCTCCAAAAAAAAGTAAAATGGAAAGGCATTCTCTGATGTCCCCTCTCTGCACTTCCTACTGGAAAAGGGGAAACTCTTGGATGAAGCTTTTCACTGTGAAGTGCCGGGAAGGAAACTGATCAAAGTTATACTCCAGTTAGAGGTTCCCTAACATCTCTGAACCTGTACACCAAAGAAATATGCTGAACAATACTAGAAAATTACAACTTGTCTACACACAAATGATGGATGATGTAGCTAAAGATTTATAGCCTGAGTATTGGCCAGGAGGCTGTCCCTTTTTTTTCACATTGAAGGTTGCAACCCTAAACTTGGCTGTGACCTGTCATGCATTTCAGTGTAGTTAAGGCATATTTGTTTTTATTTGAGTTAGTAGCATCACGAATGGGACAGTGTTAAATTTGAGGTAGGTCAGTTTCAAACCAGGCAGCATTAATACTTCTACCAACTAATGCGTTTTGACATTTGCAGTTCAAACTATTCTCTAAACTCAACCACAAAATGTTACAGTCCAAACACTTTTCAGTTGCAATCAGATATAGCCATCACTGCGGGGCGCCAATCCATGGGCATGATATAATGCCCATTAATGAGACTGGATGACCTTAATTAGCACCCACGGTGATAAACACAGTACTTCATTATTCATCCTTCATGCAATGATGCAATGACCTTTGACCTTTGACCCATCTAAGAGGATTTTATGTCCATGCACAGGCTCATTAGGTTAGTTTTCTAACTGATTTTATCATTTAGAAATAATATTTAACTATTCATCTTTCTATCTTTTTAGCATAAACAGTAGAAATATTAACTTTCTGGCCAAGCAAATCATATGCCATTGCCCTGTCTCTATGAGTACTGCAGAACATACATAACACTTAGCTTCAAGTCTATTTTATAATAATGTATAATGTCATATAATAATATCACACCCACAAAATAATGGATAACTATATAATAATGTCACACCCACAAAATAATGGATAACAGGCTGGAACGTTCTCCTTTTCAATTTTGAAAGCTACTGCACATGGAACGTGTGCTTTCTAAGATGAGTATGACATCCAGTGAAAAATGACTAGCCTAAATACAGAAGCCATGAAAGGCGATTTAAAATGACACTAAATAACAGCAAGGTCTGCTGACAGTCAACTAAGAAAGGCGGAATTCGCCAGCAGACTAACTGACAGACAAGACATATGGAGCAAGCAGGAGGAGAATGGCAGTGACTACGGTGGTTGGAGAGAGCAGGAACTGAAGCTTTTGAGCCTTTGCAAGAGTTGCTGTATCAATGCTACTAATTTAGATCTCCTCCTTCTAAATTCATTCTCATAGTAACACAAACATACGTTTACTTTACAACAAGTGCCATGACTGTTATTCCAAAATCATTATAAAAATGACATCTCTGCGCAATGACAAGTGTAACTGAATTGAACTGAACTGAAGTGAACTGAAGTGCACTGAAGTGAACTGACGTGAACTGAACATTTTGGGCGGATTCCCATACGCAGGTTTTAGAATACTTTGGATTGAAGCCTGTTGTGCGCTTCCCCTCTTTGTATGGCTTGTTAGTACATGTGAAAACACAATAAACACACCAAAACAACCTGTTCAGAGCCACTCGGAAGGTGCTCTAGGTCTGTTCCCAACAACAAGCGATTGCAGTGACAATTTACAATTTACCCCAGGCTCAACCCAAACACGCTAAGTGAACCACACAAACTTGATATAAACGGTTGCAGGCAGACAGGCAGTTGGGGTCATGTGTGAGGACTTGAATAACGGCGAGATACAATGTACAATGATATCTGGAGTGCTTTAAAGGATGAACACGGGACAAACTCCATAACGCATTTTCAAATTATTTACATAAACTGTACAACCGAAGTGCGAGGTGCAGCCGTTATGTTGGGTCACAGAGATACAGTTACACTCTGACATAATGATAATGAAATCATTTATGCATATTACCTTCATCACTGACATCCGGTGATAACTGATGAAGGAACGGCTGATTAGACGGGATTTATCACCATATTCCCTTCATATTCGATTTCACTCAACTGGAGGCAGCAGAACCAGCCTTCACCAAACAACTGACAACAATGTGAGAGTTGGCCCTGCTTTCCTGTCACGGCACTGCTGGGAACTTTGTCCTCAGGGAATGACACAGAAGCTTGAGGTATTGAAAAAAAGACTTAGACTTTGCACTAATTTCAATTTTCACTTCCTGGACCCACCTTTGGTTTATAGGTGTGCCATACAGTTGCCTTGTGTTTGTGTGGCACATTTAGTTGACAGTGACTACAGGCAGGCCAGGAATGCAAAACCTCATATTAGATAATTGCTATTACTGGGTTGTTTTCCTGTAAAAGACAATACTTGTCACACCACACCTTAGTCCATTCACAGTCGATTCATCCTTTCATAAACAGTACTTATCCACTAAGGATCACAAAAAAACTCACTGACAAACTATTCCTAGACACTCTCAGTCGTACGATGAAATGAAACTACACTGTGTTGCTCGCCTCCTACTCTGCTCAGCAGCAGCTGCCTTCGCAAACCACCCACCCCCCCCCCCCACACACACACACACACACACAAATACACACTCCATGGAAGCAAACTGGGTCACTAAGGCAGCGTGGGCTCCTTTCCCCGTCACAAGGTGCCTAATCAACAGCGTTCTAGATATATTAACTAGATTTAAGGGAAATGCTTATAGTAAACTGCCATAAAGGCCTACGCCCTGTTGTGCAAACTCATTAGCCTACATTCACACGTTATAAATGAAGTTCAAAGGAATTAGGCAACAAAGAGCTTATTGAAATCAGGACACTTCAGACAAATGTGTTTCTTCGATTGTGAAAGGAGAGCGCTTATGGGGTTATAGCACACACACAGACACACACACACACACACATACACAATAATACATACATAGACACCAAATCCAAAGCTTTGATGTAATTCCCTTTTTTAAATCAAACTGACATTTGTTTATTAGTTTCTATACAGTGAAATTTGGTTAATAGACCCCTGGTATACCACTCACTTAGGCTCATTTGTCTCAGACTGCAGACTGGGCTGGCACTGACCTAATAACCACTTTCCACTCCACTGCCTGTTAAGGGGACAAACATCACCCCTCAGGGACAGAGGGGGGGGCTAGGGAACTGCTCATTTTTTTTGCATGGACCACACACGTGCACACATGCCTACACACATCACACACACACACACGTGCACACATGCCTACACACACACACACGCAAATATGAAAGTGTGCACTCGACTAGTCTGAGCTGCTTTTCACCATTTAACCCTTCCATAAAACTGAATACTGACATTAAAGGTGCGTGCACACACACTCGCGCACACACACTCGCGCACACGCACACGCACACGCACACGCACACGCACACGCACACGCACACGCACACGCACACGCACACACACACGCACACACACACACACACACACACACACACACACACACACACACACACACACACACACACACACGTGCACACATGCCTACACACACACACACACACACACACATGCAAATATGAAAGTGTGCACTTAACTAGTCTGAGCTGTTTTCCACCATTCAACCCTTCCATAAAACTGAATAATGAAACTAAAGGTGCGTACACACACGGGCGTGCACACACACACACACACACACACACACACACACACACACACACACACACACACACACACACACACCCTCCCCAATCCCCTCTCCAACCACTCATCCTGTGATGAAGAGTAGATGTATGGTCAGGGACATAAGTTGGGAAGTATAAAGCACAATAAAAGGTCAAATTATTCGTTGTAAGAGTAAATTGTGAATAAAGACCCCATTAAAGTCTGTGGGCATTCAAAGCATAAAGTCACTTACCCTGTCTATGTTGAAAAGGTAAACAAACACATCAAACAAAGGCCGTTCCGTGGAAACAGGAAACAAAGGTGTCAGATAGGGAAATTATGGGCTGGCAGATCCTTACCAAACCAGAATGTAACGAGCTCGCAAGTAAACTGAAATGGCATCAGTCAAAAGTGTTGATATCCTACCCTCTGACACACAAACACACACACACACACACACACACTCAGTGCCCTACTTCTTTACAGTCTCGCCTGATCTGACGAGCTCCTGTTGGACTGCACGTGTAACCAAACGGAAGAAATGACCCAGTGAAAGGGCCAATCATCTGCATGGATGCCAGGTCTGTCTCCCTCAGGGGTGTGTGGTACGGGTCAAAAAAGGTCACAGGGAGGGAAGCATAATTTAACGTGCGTGCTTCATGACCTCAATAGTCAGTCAGTGCCATAGCTACTCCCCCATCACTCAACACTAAATCTCTGAAATAATGCACGTGTCGAGCTTTAGGAAAGGCCAAGTGTTATATCTGCATATGACTAACGTGAAGCTCCTCCGCTGACTAGCAAAACTGAGCCGGTCAGGAGATCTGCTTTATACTTCACTTAATTTATACATATTAACATTGAGACAATTGTATTGTTTTGGCGCTATCTAAATAAAATTGAATTGAATTGAACATAATTAGCAAATTACTATTAAGTAAGTAAGCAGTAAGTAGTACATTCGTTAGTTACATTGATTGTAAATGTTGTCATTGAACACTATTGAAGAACAGGAATCAACTTGGTTGCCGTTTGATAGGCATAACACAAGCAACCTTTAATCATGATGAACCTTAATGAAATCTTTTGATGGAGAATATGAACCTCACCAACAAGGGTGAAATCGCCTCCCCACACAAACAGTTGTACAGGGTTGCACAAACTCATTTGTCAAACACTGAATCACGGTGGGACAGGAAAGCATAGTAGTAGTCTAATCTTTTCAATGTTAGGGAAGGGTAACTGACTAAACGGTCAGTCATGACTGACACATGACACCTCCGCAGTATCTGCAAGGTTGAGAAGGTTACTTTTGAAATGTAAGAGGTTAGAGATTATTAGTTACACTGTTCATGTAATCAATATGTAACTTTTTGAATTACTTCAAAGTAATGAAACGTATTACATTTTTGACTGGCAGAGGTGGTGCAAATTTAAACAGGAGAACCAAAACTATGCTGAAAATTCTAGCACATTCTACCAAATGATGGGAGCCTGTCTAGCCTGTAAAGATATTGTGGTGGAAATCTTAGGATAAGTCTAATGCAAGATCAGTCTTATAATTAGATATTAGTAATACGTTTATTAATCTTCTGTGTGTCTATTTAACAGTTACATAGCTAAGAAGAAGAACAGGGAGTATCACTGATCATACACACTGAATTCTCAAGGACAAAAAACAACCAACCCAGTCCTCCTAAGCATTTACTATGGCATGCTTTGCACAATAACATTTGCAATTCAAATTGCATTACATTTAATAGTTACACCCTAACCCTGAGGATATGATTGTCCAAGAATCATCTGCTCTGGTGTGTCATTCACATTAGAAATACTGTTGCAGCTGAACATCAGCCCTACAGAGCAAATCATTTATTTTCTGATTTACTTTTATTGATAACAGCTATAAATGAAACCGGAATTAGCATGAGTGGGCAGCGAGTGAGTGCTTTTTGTATAAAAAATAAAAACAACCGCATCCCATTGACTGTCATTGTTCATCATGTCTTTGTTAAAGGATGTTGAGGGTCCAGCCTTAATTTACAAACTATAATTAAATATGTCCCTTAATGTCCAAATCTGTGTGTCTGGAAGATGCTCACTGCATCTGAAACACAGCACTCCTCAGGTCTGCCAACCTGTGCAGTGTCTACAGTCTCTAACCAACTCATCAAAAAGCAAGACTTTCAGCTCCAAGAAAGAGAAGGAGAAAGGACATGTACATTGGGCACATGTGAGAGTGAAGCGGCAACACCAGCGACCTCGCATCCACCAGCATCAGGGCAAATAAGCAGCTGAGGCTCAGTCCGAGGCCTGATGCACCCTCTTTTCCTCCCAGACAACAGAAAGGGCTGAGTCACTACATCTCTAAAGCCCACACAAATCCCTCCTACCCACCCACCATTAGCAGAAACCTCCCATCTAATACTGTGAAGGAGAGAGGGAGAGAGGGAGGGCGAGAGATGGAGAGAGAGAGAGAGAGATGGAGAGGGAGGGCGAGAGATGGAGAGGGAGTGCATGAGAGTGATTTATGCAGCAGAATGATGGACGTGACAGACAATAGTTGAGCAAATGCACTGAAAAATCAGAAAAACTAAAAGGGGATACATAGAGACAAACAGCTAGGCTTACATGGATACGGGATTGAATGAATGACCTTTGAACCAATAATGAACACATGGCATCTGTGAGTGATCAGGGAGTGAGGTTTCCATCTTTACCAGCTGCAGGACAGCTGCTAATATCCGGCTGTTCACTGTCAGGGCAGAAAAGGCTTTTCTCAAAGCAAAAACAGAGACTGATTCAGGGACCAGGGATGTGCTAAGAAGATGGTCACAACCAGCTGCCTAAAAAAGGCCAGTGGCTTGACACCCCTATTTAGAAAGGGTTGACACAGAGATATGTCTCCACTGTATCACTGTGCTTTGACCAACTGTCACCCATACATTGATATAAATGTATGTAGCAATGCAATGACAGTGTGCTCCATCCACTCGCATAGAATACACACAAACACACACAAAAAAAACATATCATGCATTAAACCCCACCCTGACCTCAAATGGAGTTATAGGATGGCCTTATATCCCAACCAGATGGAGTGCACCATTGAGAGTACAAATGGTGGGGGGTTCATGAAAGGAAAAGAGGGGATCTTTATTGGTTTCACCCACCACACAAGGAAAACACCAAATGCCAGATTGTCTGGGGAATTGGGGGTCACTGCAGCTTTTAGTGTTGATCGGTGTTTTAGTGTTGATCTGGGAGTTTGGGGGTAGGGTCAGACACTCGTTACGCAGGACAAGCGCACACAAGAGATTACTGTGAATTATACATGAGTGACAAGCAGTCATCACACTGTCAATTTCACTCAAAGCCCCCCTTCTCCCCTCCCCACGCCTAACCCCCCAGAGGGAGAGGAAGTGAATCAATAACCTCTCCCACATCATCATTGCTCTACTGTACCATCACAGACAGTTTGCTTCTTTGGAAGTTTATCCTAAAAGATCATTCAGTAAGCATTCCACCCTCTACCATGCAAAAACATTTAGGCTGTAAAACTCTAGTTTCAAGCTGACGTTACTAACAGCATGTTTGCTTACTCAACCGTATAATATCAGGAAATATTTTCAGAAATAAGGAAAAAACCCAGCCGTCTGAAATAAACACGCGTCACTTGCAGGTGAACTGAATCTGCATGAATCGCTACCATGACTGTGTTCACGTCAACACCTTCCACTCAAATACTTACAGTAACGGCGCATAAGTGCAGCGTTAAAATTAATATCAATGTAGCAACACGTGAACAACTCCCAGACCTTCCACTGATGTAAACCGAAGCAGCGAATCTCCGTTAAATAAGAACACATCGATATCAAATCACATTTTTGAGGCCACTGTGAACGATGAAATTCTGAGAGCTGAATCGTTGTCAACCAATACATTTAAACATTGGGACTTTGGAAAGCCTTGTTATGTATCCCCCCCAAAGAACACACGTACTGTCTTCATCAATCGACACACCCCGTTAGCCATTGTCATTAAAGCGCGCAATCCATTTTTTGAAACATTGTATTTTACAATTGCAAATTGTAGCTCTGTAACAACAGCAGTCATCTAAACCACACTAAACTGACCAGTATTGCATACGATAATACTAATATCTAGCGTTATACGTCTTTGATATCATGTTAATGTCGTTAGTATTTTATTACAGAATTTCACTGATAACTGCAGCCCACGTGCAAATTGGTCGCGGATTACGATCTAGACAATGCATAAGTATTCATGTGGGTAGGCTATTGAACGTCTTGGTAAAACCGATAGATATCAGTATGGTGACTGGCAACCGAAGACAAGAAAACACCGATTGTAGGCTACTTACCCAACCGAGTTGAGGAAATGTGGAAGTAGGCTACAGCAGGTGTATTAACGTTACGCCCTACATATCACTTAGCTACAGGGCCACCTCATCAGCTCTATTTGACAGCAATGAAATTGAATGCTGTTCAGCGCGTCGCGTTACTGAATCTTACGTAGCCCACAGGGGCATGTGCATCACAATAGCCTTATAGACTAATGCCTACTAAATGAGAAAAATCAGGTAGGCTACTCACGTGTCTGTGTCCTTTCTTCTTTGTGTGCTCAGACTGTCAGAGAAAGCCGATACTACAATGAGACTATACGTAATCTCCTGCCTTGTTTATCGTTTCTTCCATCACTGCGAACAGCTTATTTCATACTGTCGATGCCAGACAGTATGCGAGATGCGGGGTGGTAGTAGCCGGCTCATATTGGTGATGCTAAGGATTAAACTCCGCCGTTTTCCACAGAACCTCCCTCCCATGGCGCTATGGTATTTGAGCCAATGAGTGTCACTCTGTCATCGAACAAGGTCTGATGCATTACTAAAAAACGGGGTCTACATAAGGCAATGCAACGTTTTCAGCTAGAATATGTAGGCCTAAACCTAGATGAATTTAAGACTATTTTGTTTCACTGTCTAGACAAACAGTATGTTGTCTTCTATAGTCACTATCTGGCCACTCATGGAAATGTATCACAAACCACAGTCGGCACCGTAGCCTAGATGAAGGAGCATGTTAGCCTATTTCTTGCAGATGTTCAAGCATGTCTTATATAATTAACATAATTAACAGGTGTGCATTGCAAGCACTAATCAGCTTGTTTAGGTGATTACTACGATTTTTCAGCACTACAGTTGGCTGAGATGACTGGTTAAAGGAGTGCTATATTTTTGCCCTCCCCAAACTGTTAACCTAGCTCGCTAAAACAGCAACATGAATTAAACAAAGATTGCCAACTTTGTTACAGCAGATGTCAGACAATCCAACCATTAACTTTAAACAAAGCAAACAGGTGAAGCGAAACAGGAATAGGACCTAGTGGGGATGGTGCCCTGGGGCCTCAGACTGGCAGTCCAAGCCTTAGGCCATTTTTGGCCCAAGGCTTCCAAAGCACAGGCTGACCACTAAACCCCTGGGTGCTTATAGTATGAGATAGGACCTCCCAGACACCTCAGCGCCTACAGTGTGAGAACCCCCAGGCCTCTTGGCACTTAAAGACTGACCACTGACCATAAGGGCTGATCTAATCAATATGGCCCACATTGTGAGGGTCCTTTGTCTCCTCCTGACCACTAGGGCCCCTGGGTGATGCCTAAATCAAAGCTACTAGCTAGCAAACTATTAGTTCAACACTACTTTTAGATCAAAACATGAGATGCTGTGGTGAAAACCTCATTGAGAGCTTGCAACCTAGCCCAAATGAACAAGTGTGCTAAATGCACATTGTGGTCTTGTTACACTCTAGCACACTGTTAAGTGATTTACATTTAATATTCTTGTTTACACTGTATGTCAATCTTGAAGTTATCTGATTGTAATTCTGGAAAAGGTTTTAATATGCAAAGATACAGAATGCAAAATTAAACAAAGCCAATAGTAAAGGGAATACAAGTAATACAATAGCTCTTTGTGACACGTGCCTATGCAATAGTAAGTGATGCCAGTTTATTACTATTTCTTTTCGGTGCCTTCCACGGATGTACTGTATATCCTGTCTGCACAAACAGGTGTCTGAGACTGGTTGGTTTCATGAGCCTATGTCTGCAGTACGACCTTCCTGAGGAAACGCTGCCTCACAGTGGTTACCCTCACAAAGCAACTGAAAAAAGAGACATGCAGGTGCACCAAGTCGTAGCACTTTCATTATGCTGGTTTTTGCAGCCTATACAAAACTAGACCAGAAAAAAGGGTCTACTTTCTGTCTGATGATCATGGCGGACTCACCAATTAGGAGTCCTCAGGAGTTCCAGTCTGATGATTTATCGATGTTATATTTACTGCATTAATAGCTTTTGATAAAATAGCAGCAGTTGTGTCAAATTTAATTAATACTGTGGCGTTGCTCACACATGACTGGCTCTCATGTTGCCAGTGCAAGCATCGTCATTTGAGGATGTGATGTAATCACAAACTTCCATGTAAGGCAATTTAGTAGCCAAACTAAATTACATCAACAGTGCTGCCTTAGTTTCTATCAGTGATTGACACGCAGATCCCTGTCTTTACTGGTTGTCTTAACAGACTGTTTAATTTTTTCAGAAATGTTTTTTTTAGCTTTGTTTTGTTTTAACCTATTATCTCGTACTAACATATTTGATTGTCAGTTTTTGCTTATTGCTATTGTATTGCTGGTAGACTAAATGAGAGGAATGTTTCACCGTACAATTGTACAAAAGGGTTGTGCATTTGACTGTGACTACTTTGTATTTTTATTATTATTATTTTAACCCAAGGAAATGACAGCAGTATGGGTAAACGGCCTCAGTAGCCCAGTTTGTCCCTTCTTAAAGTTGACACAATAATTGTTGCCAGTTGTGCACTGCTATTTTATCCTGTCACCCTTACTATGCTTGTGTAGCTAAAAATCCTCATGCCCCAAGCCAGCCAATATAACTCATCACAGCTAAACACATATCAAATTCTAAATATAAATACAACTGGGCTGCAGACAGTTGTACTGTGAAGAAGGGCCTTTACGGATCCTGGGTACAGCATGTGGGCACTGTTGCTGGTAAATGCTGATGGCAGTGGAAACATTGTTCCTCATCACCATTTAAGTACATATGCGCGTTTTGGCATCAAAACTCTCCCCCATTCACTTTATCTCCTTCTTACCCTCTTGACCATCTTTGCTGTGGGACGCTGCTGAAGTCTCACCTCCTGATCTACTGTCATGAATGTTACTGGACCTCGGCCTACACCTACCCACCCCCACCACACCATACTCTGTGTTAGTATATACCGGCGATGTAAATAATTGCCGCCATCTACATTTACCGGCAATGTAAATAATTGCCACCATCTACATAGTTTTGTGTTCCATTACTTTACTTAGCCCTGTAATAGTAACCTGACGAGCACACTGCATACCCACTAAGCTGTTTTTACATACTTGAATGCTCTCTCCCCACCTTATCCACTATCAAATAGGTATTAACCTTGTATATGTCATGTTTTGTTTGTATGTATTTTTTCCCCTCCCCATCACCTCCCTCCCCTTCTGCCACAATTGCCCCGGTAACCATTGTGCTTGCTCACAGAAGCGGTTCAGGCCCTGGGTTCTGTAAAGCGCCTTGAGACCATTTTATTGTTTGGGCGCTATATTAATAAAAGTTGAATTGAATTGACACAACTTGATTATATTTTCAAAGAAATATTCACTTGTACAATTCACATTTATATTAATGATAACTGATATTAACTGTATAATCATCTTTTGGCTGGGTAGTCGGTCAGCTAAGCTGAGAGGAAGAATCATGTTAAGTGGCTATAGGCTACCTGTCCAACTCCAGTAACATGCATCTGACTGTGCTTCAAGTTTGTGTGGTGAAGTCGGTGATTGTTGGCCATTCGGTACACAGCCCTTGAGCTTTTACAGTTCTCCCTCACCGTTGTCACTCTCATCGGCAATGTTCTCCACATCCGCCGGGCGCCAGGGATATCCAGTATAAGATGCTATGTTCATCAAGGCGCTGGTCGCACCTTCATCAGGCTACAGAGGATGGCATTCCTACACTACGGCACTGACAACGACCTGTGGTTCTATTCTGCACGGTGACTGTGCACGGTGACTGCTGACAGCACAACGCGGCTTCCTAAAGTGGTCTTCGATGCGAAGAGGAGGGAATCAGAATAATATGCTTTTATAAAATATTATATTATCTTGTAATGTAATAATATCAACCAAAATCAAAAAGAAATTGGTGGATGGGCTATATTGGAAATATGTAGAAACGTTTTATATTCCACAGCCAGCTTGATATGGTTGAAGGTGTTGGAGCAAGGTGGTAGGCTTTAGGGAGTTAGCTTCACTCAGTGAGCCACCTGCTGGTCAAATGGCAGACCTAATTATGGCGCCAGAAGGGATCACTTTAAAAGCATGCATTTCCTCAGATGGGATATGGAATTTTAAAAAACATTTCCGATTCTGTTATACTTCACCAGTCACCAGCATTTCAACATTTTATTATGCCCAATAAAACAAAGGAAAACAATATAACATATCTCACCTTGGCTTATTACACAGACCAGTCATAACCCATGCGTGGCCTAGGCCAGCCAAGTTATGTAGAGTTCAAGTGATCTGAAGTTTTGTTTCCTTGTTGAAGAGAGGTGGGGATGTTTGATTTGCTTTGGGATAAGTGAACAGGCTGACCTGAGAAGTACAGTGTGTGCTAGCTTAACTTTTAGATTATCTAATCTCAGTGGTACCATGACACTGACATTCATGATGGAAAGAATCCAGAAGAGAAGTGGAATGCTGACTATCAGCTTGACACCCACACAAACTTCTACTTGTAGGCCCCAGATGCCTTTTTCACTTTTCAGATGCTGTTGTAGGAGGCCTCTGATGCAGATATGAAAGGGATTTCATTTTTTTTTTTTTTACCTTTTAGTAGGTTTTTGGGAAATGTAATATTGCACCGTTGGCCCTAGTTGGCAGCAGCATTTCTGTTGTTGTACTCACATTGTCTTAATATACAGAACAACTAAGGGCTCATTAGCAGGGCTGATTGCTTATGCAGCCCCATAACAGTATATATCATGAATAATATTCACAAAACAGTGATTTTTCTATAAATCGTCATTTATTATAATAATAATTATAATAATAATAATAGTAAAAGTGATACAATTGTATTCAAAAACTGTTCTTTCCCTCTAAAAGAAGACATTGCGCAAACATTACACTTGCTGCATGGTGTGTTGGTGTAATTATTTACAGTGACAGTCCCAAAAGTTTGTGAGACCTTACCTTCTGACACAATCTTCTGGAAGTAGCCTACTCCAGTCATGTGTGGAGGGAAATGGCTCCATCTGTGATATCCGGACCAGAAAATAAGATTTGGGACTGATAAGATCCCTGTCACAGGGTTTGGTCTATGTGTTTGATTGGGGCACATAACGTCCACATAATCACCAGCTGGGCCGTGAGTGGGTTGTTGGTTTTCTATGACCACCTCAGCTTTATCGGCCTCATCATCTCTTGTCGTCTGATTCCATCTAAAAAGCACTCTCTCATTTTGGATGGCATCAATTACATCCTGTTAACTGAAAGCAGAAAAAACCGCACTCTCAAGCTTGTCTCATTACTTATTTATTTTGACCAGTTAATTCACAGACACGTTTCGGCCTAAGCCATCCGCAGTATGTGATCAATCACAACCTGCACGCTGTACACGCTCTTTGCTGGTGCCACTCACAAAGTATTTTCCTTTTTTAATAATTTCAATACAAATTAATCTTAATCTTCTTTACAAATTCTTCTGAAGTGTGACACACAATACTTTCTGGCGAGCCTACTTAAGCACATTAAGAACTTAGTTATCGTGAATCACCAAAGACATTATATTTCTATTAGTATTATTTTCCATATGTGAACATGCAAGAAGTGAGGCTTTCCCACTTTATGTGGAAGGTACACATGTAATTTTGACTACCAACCTCACCCACTGTGGTAGAATGACAACACAGACATAACCAGCTCAAAATCTAATTTAATGAATGTATCCACAGTAAGTATCTGTTTTAGACATTGTAATAACCACAAAAACATATTCATGACATGACATTTTACTTACTTAAATCTTGATATATCCAATTCAATAAAACAAAGAGATGAGCCTCAAGGAAAGAATGCGGGTTGTGTGACTTCATGGCCATGTGGCTTGACACGTGTACACATTAACTCTCAACCAACATTGAATACGTGAACCTGGTGTTTAAAAAAGATGTGTTTTTACAGATTTAATTTAAGCATAGCTAAAAGTGGTTGCTGGAATGTTACAACTGTGGGCATGAGGCCTACAGAGCTAAATACATCAACCTCATCAATATAGATAGATGGATACTTTATTGATCCCGAGGGAAATTAAGGAAAAATTATCTAATCTATGTGGTACCATGCCAGTGACATTCATGGAAAGAATCCAGAGAGAAGTGCTTTGTTCATTAGCCAAGGGCAGCAAGAGTCTTGTGATAGTTAAGTACGAAATTGAGATGTTGGGATGAGGGTTGTCGATGCGCCCGTGTTAGCACTGTTTCTTAACTGGTAAATCAGGTTTGACAGCTGCAGTCACCTGATTATGTGTAACATTGCTCAGTACCAGTGTAAAGAGACCAGCAAGGGGAAGACATCGAGACTAGTGACACTTTGCTGTATTCAACAACATATTTTATAAGTTTGAGGAGGGAAGATAATGGGAATCCAAAGCATTTCTGTTGATTTCGACGCAATCAATGAACGGAATACTTTCTCCAAAGGGGATTACATTAGTGGACGAGTTACTGTAGAAGTTTCAAGTCCAAAAAGGATCCAGTCACTCACGGTCAAGGCAAAGGGTAAAGCTAGTGTCCTCTGGAGTGAACGTTACGGTCAGACCACAGTAGTTTACCATGATAAAGAAAAATATTTTTCCCAGGAGCAGTACTTACTGAAGGAGAGCCTAAATCCTGATGGTAATGTATAAGTATGCAGTCTTTCTTATTGAAATTAGAAATTGAAAAGAATGGATGTTCTTGTACAGTTATCTTATTATAATTAGGTATATCAGATAGGGTCTATGGTAGCTTGCTGTAACTTGGGTATGCTGTAGTGGTAAATAAGAAAGCTAATCAACTGAATTTTGTAGAGTCATAACATTAATTTATTTTATCAGTAAAGTTTGTTCTTTGTGGTTCTTCATAATGTATCTCACTTTAACAGGGGCTGTCGATCTTGGACCTGGAAGGCATGTGTACCCATTCACATTCCAGCTTCCAAACAAGTAAGTTACTGACCTAATCTGACTGAATATGTGTCTGTGCGATTCGCACATAAACTTAAATTTCTCACTCTAAATCAGTGGTTGTGAACATGGGGGTCAGAGCCCACAAGGGGGCCTCAGAGAGCTGCAAGGGGGCCTCAGAGAGCTGCAAGGGGCCTTGTGGTGATGGGAAACTATTTAAAACAACTTTCAAGTGAAGTACACATTTGTACAGAAAGCTTGTTTACATACACACTCAAACTTATTTCTATTAAAAGTTAGATTAGAATGAGTCATGAAACATTTGGCATTCATATTTTGTGTTTTAAGTGAATGTTAAACTCACATATGGACACATTGATACATTACGATCATTACAGAATTCTATCCTCACAAACATTAAAACCAGTAATGATCCAACTAACATAAATAATACAAACAAGTTAATATTATATAACACTTGCTATCTGTGGATGTTAGGAAAGAAGAGAATAAGGATTCAGCTTGTGCGGCTTGTACAGCTTTGGAAGACACCTGCTCAGAATTACTGGTATGACCAGTTGAGTTGATGATGTAAGGTTTTCCACAGTATGTTGCCAGCATAAATATATAAACAAAACAAACCTCTGAGTACAGTGTTGAAAGGGTACCAGTGGTATGTGATCAGATTGCCGTAAATGCCCTCACAAACATAGTCCAGGTTCGTTAAAAATCACATTTGAACTGAATGTCAATGTGTCTCGTATAAGCCATTGATAAACTTGTCCTAACCCATTTAATGGTTCTCAATTCTAATATTCTCTGCTTATATTTGACCATGTAGAGACATGCCATCGTCCTTTAAAGGTGGTTGTGGGAAAATCAGATACACACTATCGGCAAAACTGAACAGATCTATGCACGTTCCGAAAAAAGCTGAGACACACTTCACCTTTGTCTCAAAGACAAACATGGCAGATCCTGAGCTAATGGTAAGAATTTTATATAGTTCAATCGAATATGCAACTTTGAAATGGTAGAATGAATGTGTGGATAAATTATGATATTTAACAATAAGAAAGGGCCTAATGAGCCTAAACCAAGGGTACTCAAAGTTAAAGGGCCCTGTATGAGAATTTTAACAATTGCTTCAGAAGCTTAAACAAGTAAATATGGTGCAAACTGATTCTGGGGTAATATAGCTACATGCCATGAGGCTCATCTTATGGGAGGAAAGACTTTTTCATTCCAGAAATGCACATTACATTCATAGCGGAGAATTAACATATGAAACAAGACATAAAAGTCAGGGGAGGGAGTGAGTGTGTCTGGAGGTCAAAGGGGAGGTCTTGCTTGACCAAGGACTATAGCCAGGTAGGGCCATATAAATGCTAATATGTTTGGCTTCAACCATCTTGTCGTGGTTGTAGACAAAAGCCAACAATCAGAGTCTAATAGCTCTAGCTTCGAGACACACAAAAGCCAGGAGACATATCTGATGTCTCTCAACATAGGCAAAAGGGAGGGAGGGAGGGAGCCAAGCCTGATGGCCTTTGACTGATGTTATTCAAACTAAGAATGGGGGCCTATTTGAGATCCGGTCTGGTATGTGGAGTTATGGTCTTGATGAATGAAATCCACCTAAATCTAACATTACTAGATTGTGTTTCAGGTCCTGTATGACATCTATGCTGTTGACATTGGCAGCTGGTTGAAAGTTGCTCTTTTAATCTGTGTTTTTGGTTCTGAATATAGATGAAGGTTGTAGGCGTGCCCAGGGCCCGCAGATTTGAACACATTTGATCTTTTTCTGTATCTTACACTTTGCACTGTTTTGTTACAGTCACCTCAGTATGGGAGCAAGGACAAGGACGTTAAATTCTTTGCCTCTGGAAATGTTTCCATGAATGTTTTCACTGAGAGAACGGGATACCACCAAGGTAGGAACAAACAATCCAAATGTAAAGTTCTGTTAACAACAACAACAAGTATTATTATTTCAAAATGTTCAAAAACTAAATTGAATTTAATATGGCTATAGTAAATGATAATTAACTAAACAAATGCTATAACTATTATACCACACATGTTTGTTTCTCCAAATAGGAGAAGACGTGGCAGTCATTGCAGAAATAGTCAACAACTCAACACACAGGGTTGTTCCCAAATTCTATGTGTACCAAAAGCAGAGCTTTTTTGCTAGAGGTAGGAGGCGAGTTGTCACTAAAGATATCCTGAAAGAGAAAGGGCAATTACCTCTGGAGTCTTCCACAAGGAGGACAGTGACACAAAAGTTGGTCATTCCTCAAGAAATCACCAACTCTATCCTCAACTGTCGTATCCTTAGGGTGGAGTACAGGATAAAGGTAAGTTAGAGTGCTGTATAAGCCTTTCATGGTGTCCACATTTGTGGACGGTTAATTTAACTCCATTTTAGGTTAGTATATCACGATGGAGCACTCCAAATCACTTAGGGTAGTCTCAGTAGATCTATAGCAATATTGTGACCATAACAACCATCTTGAGTTCCAAAAGTTCTTTGATTGCTGACACTCTCAATCCAAGATGGTGGACGGTGGTAGCCATGCACCAAATGTTTCGATCATATTTGTCAAAAGTATCTATAGAAAGAGGTCAGCTCAGGTAAAGGGTATTATTAGTATGCACAGAAAAGTGATGAACACGTTTGTGTATTTTAAAACTAATTGAGAGTGAAATGTAGTCTTTATACTTCATAAAACCAACCGACTGTCCCTGTATGTAGACATCATGTAACAGTGGACTCAGACTGCATTAAGTCATGTTTGTGTTATTTACTATTATATCCATTGTATTTATTGAAAGGTGATTTAAATTGGCTATAAATAAACAGACAATAAACTAAGAAATTAACAACAGAATAACAGTGTTCCATTGAATTCCAACTTAGACATGGTATTTTTATTCAGCATGATCTTAAAAATACATACATACACACACACACACACACACACACACACACACACACACACACACACACACACACACACACACACACACACACACACACACACACATATACATACCATTCTGTTTCTGGTTTCAATGCGACCACACTTACAGCTTTCCATGAAGTTGAATTTAAGCATGGTCAAATTCCAAACAGACATGTTTATTGTATATGTACAGCAGAATAAGGCACCTTAATTCGAACAATCAAAGCACCAGCAGCTGCAGCATAAGCAAGCTCATCTTCAACTTCCCAGAATATTTGCTATAACCCATAAATAATCTTTTTTTGCAGGCGGTTTTAGATATCCCAATGGCCAGAGATCCACATATTAAACTTCCTCTGGTTGTGCTTCCACAAGAGAATGATGGGTCAACATCAAAGGAGAGGGCAGTAAGACCAGACACAGTGAACTCACCAGAGAAAAACAGCTATCACTATGGCTGGAAATGACTACTGTGTCAGATGTCGGTGAAATGTTGTCCCAATTTAACCAAACCCATGTTTTTACAAAAAAAATTGTAATGGTTGATAACCTTTTCATTGTTGTGTATACAATGCTGCTTGAAAGTCTGTGAACCCCTTGAGCAGTTTAGAAGGGGCTTCACAGACATTCAAGCAGCATCTATGTTGTATATACACAACACATATTGGTGTTTTTTTATTATTATTATTTATTAATCTTTTAAATGTTAATAATCCTTTGTTGTGTGTTTAGATATTCATGTTTTTGTTTTCATTCAATAGGTTTATCATCTCTGGGATACTGTGGGGACCTACTCTTTTTGTTTCGGGTACCAATACGGTTTTCTACAACCAAATTAATTTGTATCAACTAAAAAGCAAGCTCTGAAATAAACTGAAATAATATAGGCGCAAATTGGCCTTGCATTTTAACTCAATGTTGCCTCACAGTGGCGTAAGGTAGTGATGACCTCAAGCACGCTATTATAACAGGCCCTAGTGCACTCTAGTTACTAGGTATGAGGCGCGCACACACACACACACACACTCAATGATGGCGGAGGAACTGATGCTGCCAGCTGCATTAGGCCTATATGTGCAGCAAGATGATTGGTGAAGCTGCTGCTAAAGAAACTCTTCAGCACCACTTTCAAACGATACAATAAATCGCCGGATTTCGGATATGGCCTTGGAAATACAGAACCAGATCCTGGAAAGGAGCCTGTTTGGCTCCATCTTGTAACAAATACGAATAGAAACAGACCAAACAAATAAAACAAGGAAAAAAAACACACAACATTTAAAAATTCCACATATTGTGTGTTTTTTTTTCTTGTTTTATTTGTTCAGTCTGTTTCTTTAGTTTAATATTCTGATGTGCATACTTTCTATGAAATAAGTCGTAAGCCTAAGTCGTAAGCCTCTATGGAAACATTATCAGCTCCATCTTGTAACAAATACGAATAGAAACAGACCAAACAAATAAAACAAGGAAAAAAAACACACAACATTAAAAATTCCACATATTGTGTGCTTTTTTTTCTTGTTTTATTTGTTCAGTCTGTTTCTTTAGTTTAATATTCTGATGTGCATACTTTCTATGAAATAAGTCCATCTTGTAACAAATACGAATAGAAACAGACCAAACAAATAAAACAAGGAAAAAAAACACACAACATTTAAAAATTCCACATATTGTGTGTTTTTTTTTTCTTGTTTTATTTGTTCAGTCTGTTTCTTTAGTTTAATATTCTGATGTGCATACTTTCTATGAAATAAGTCGTAAGCCTCTATGGAAACATTATCAGCACTCAAGCAGAAGCTGGCGCATACGGTAGACCAGGGGTTCTTAACCTTTTCTACTCCAAGCCCACCTATTCTATAATCTTTTTTCTCCAAAATATCCTGAAACATCTGTTTTTCAGAGGAAAATAGACACAATGGACTCAAGCAGCCGAATTAATTAAGGTGTCAATCTGGCAATAAGGCAATGGAGTCTAGTGATTGACAGGTGCTGGCAATTGCCTTCAATCAAGAAGCAGGTACGCACACTATAAAACACGCTTGCAAGTTCCAGGCAACCATGCACTTCATCCTGTTTGATTTCCTTATCGCAGTTACCGAGCTAAGAAAGTAAGTAGCATGTTTTAATGTGTTCTAGATTGTTCCAAAATGTGATCGGTGACGTCTACTGTTTAACTTCTTCTGAAGGTATAAATGTAATTGTATACATGGCTGTAGGCTATTTATCTTGACCAACTCTATCTCCTCTGGTTTTGAATGGTGAAGACTCACTCAATTTTGGCTTTGGTCTAACTTTGTATTTTTAAAATACTATTTTGCTCACCCGTGTGAATCAAAGCATAGCCTAGCCTAGCCTACGTAATTTAGTGTCTTTCTGGTTTGACCTATATCAATCCACCAACCATCTCTCCAAGAAATGTCCGGTTGTGGGAAGAAAGTTGCTTTCGTTACGGCCACGACTAGACCGTCCCATTCCTCACGTGCTGGTCTTCAAGTCCCTGTTGGGGATTTGCTCGCTTGCTGCGTAAAGGCAACTATGCACCGCGTGTTGGAAGCGGGGTGTCTGTCTACCTGGCTGCCGTCATCGAGTACCTGAGTGCGGATGTGCTGGAGTTGGCTGGTAACGCCTGCAAGGATAACCGAAAAAAGCTTATAAACCCACGTCACCTCCAGCTTGCTGTAAGGAATGACGAGGAGCTCAGCACCCTTCTTAGGGTACGACAACATATAAGCGCCTTTTTAAAAACGGGACGCTAGCAAATGCATTGATTCCTATGGTACGGAGCGCTTTGCGTTTGCGCCTTTTCTCCGCCACACGTTGCGTCTTTGTTGCGTTTTTAAGGTGCGCTTAAAAGTTGAACTATTCTCAACTTTCCAGCGCAAGGCAGGGAGGCGCACCGCTCATCAATGTCACACTCGGGCCAGGCAGCCAATCAGATCAAGCAACAGGCGGGCTGAACTACTCTACCACTTATTTCCTGTTTTGATGCTGGAAGATGTGGTATGAATAAGAACAGGGTGGCCGAACACCACCCGTGGGATTATCCCTTACCTACCCCACTCCCACGAGTGCTGCTTTTTTAAAACAATTCTACAGTCAACAAATTAACATTTCAACACGAAGCTATTGATTAAAAATGGTTTATTTTGCCATTGTTTCTCCGCAACAAAAAAATAGTTCCATTGTTAACGTCTTGGTTTGGAATTATTATAAGAATTTTGAATTATCAGTTATCATCAATGCGCTTTCATCGCGGAGTGAAAAGTCTGTTATTGTCACCGCACTTTGCCATGGCGTTATTGAAGCGTCTGCGCCTGTAGAAAGGTGCCATTATGTGGTCGTACCCTTAAACGGGTGACAATCTCGGACGGTGGTGTTCTTCCAAACATCCACACTCAGCTGCTACCCAAGAAGACCATGAGGGGTGACGCAAGCTAAGATGTTAATTCCCAGAGTTTTAACTGAATGTTGTTGTATGTTTATGCACTTATATTGTATTTAATAAAAACTGTTATATACGTCTATATATTGGGTGTCTGTCCTAGTATGGGGGAAGAACCATTAATAGGTGGCTTACAAAGATCCCAGGGTTAGGAGTGATGCCTAAAACAAAGAACAACCTAAGGGTACGAACACACTTTGGCGCTTTTCTACAGGCACAGACGCTTCAAAAAACGCCTTGGCAAAGTGCAGCGGCCAAAACAGCCTGGTGCATAGACATAGAATAAGCACGTATTCTATGTCTATGGCCTGGTGCACCTGTGAAGCGGGGCTGCGTGCGCAACCAGGCGATCAAACGTAATACAAACTATTGGTGTTTGAATAATTGTTGGTCTCGAATTGTATAGTTCCTCGTAGTTAAATACCGCTTACATTAAGGTTTCATCTATATTTGCCATCGCCATTTTTGTTTGTAAAATACGGTACCGTTCATACCACATCTACCAGCATCACAACCGGAAAGGAATGGTAAAGTAGTTAAGCCCGCCTGTTGCTTGATCTGATTGGCTGCCTGGGCCGAGTGTGACATTGATGAGCAGTGCGCTTCCTTGTCTTGCGCTGGAAAGTTGAGAAAAGCTAAACTTTAAAGCGCACCTTAAAAACGTTACCAAGACGCAACGCGTGGCGGAGAAAAGGCGCACACGAAAGCGCCGTACCATAGGAATCAATGCATTTGCTAGCGGCCCTTTTTTAAAAGGCGCCCATGTGTGTTCGTACTCTGCGAGAGGAAAGTTCTATATACCTACCTGAACCAGGTCAGTCCTCTCCTCGTCTGTCCCTCGGTGCCCTGCCCCCTCCTAAATAACCACCAACTAAGGCACCTGGCCCCACCAAGTAACCTAATGTATGAGGCTAGCAAGCAGCCAGGCAACTATAACAAGGAATTTTATGATTTGATTTATACATCTTAATCATGGTGGGATGATGATGGTTTTAAAGAGAGACAAGAGCACATTTCCCCCACTGCATTAGACAGACATTAAATCCATAACACAAACGGCAGGCTTATAGGCTACGTATTTCTTAAATAATGTAGGCCTATGTTAGCCTGACAATATCATACTCATAATTCTAGACAGAATATGAGTCTGAGTCTGCTCCATTGAGTTGTGATTATGGGGCGTGTTTCAACGAACCAGGAAAGAAAAAGCCTCTTCGCTCAATTGGATACCTAGAACTAATCAGAGCAACGTACAGTAGTATGACCATCTGATACATTAAACTTTTACCGTATCCCGTAGGAAGGTCGGCAAAAACATCTTTACGTTCTACAAATGCCTTGATTGCCTTTCTTTGTTCCTCTTTCAAAGTTAAGGGGCTGTCGAGGTCTTCTAAAACCGACTCAATGGCAGAATCTACACATATTAGCTCTCCAGCGGCAGCCATCTTTGTTGAACACTAGTGATGTGTCGTTCGTGAACGATTTGTTCATTTTGAACGAATCCTTACAACGACTCGAGAGTAACGAGTCCTCTCAAAAAAAGATTCGTTCTTTTTCTCGTTCATGACCGCGCATCGAGACAACTGGGACTGTTGCATTGGCTAAGCCAAGGAAACAGAAATGATTTGTTGAATGCAGGTCACGTAAAAATTATCCAAAGACCCGTATCCGAGAGACCCAGTCGGAAAAAGAACAAATCATTTCTGTTTCCTCTAGCTGACTGTACTGAGCCTATGCAGGTCACGTGGAAAAGGATCCAACGACCCATATCCGGCAGATGAACGAATCATAGATCCAAAGACACGGTTGTCAAAAGAACGAATCATTGAACGAAAGACACGTTTGGCAAAAGAACGAAACATTGAACGAAAGACCGATATCCGGCAAAAGAACGAATCATTGAACGAAATACCCATATCCGGCAGATGAACGAATCATAGATCCAAAGACACGGTTGTCAAAAGAACGAATCATTGAACGAAAGACACGTTTGGCAAAAGAACGAAACATTGAACGAAAGACCGATATCCGGCAAAAGAACGAATCATTGAACGAAATACCCATATCCGGCAGATGAACGAATCATAGATCCAAAGACACGGTTGGCGAAAGAACGAATCATTGACCCAAAGACACGTTTGGCAAAAGAACGAAACATTGAACGAAAGACCGATATCCGGCAGATGAACGAAACGTTGATCCAAAGACGGTCGGGAGGTGAACGATTAGGTCATCTGCCGGATACAAGTATTTGGATCATTTTTCACGTGATCTGCATAGGCTCAGCATGGGAAGCTAGAGAAAACCGAAATGTTTCGTTCATTTTGACTGGGTCTTCGGATACGGGGCACTGGATATTTTTTCACGTAACCTGCATAGGCTCAGAAGAGGAAACAGAAAGGACTTATTAACCTTGTTCACTTTCGAGTGTCTATGTTAAGTAAGACGTGAATGATATTCGTTCACAAGAAATAATTACAGGTTTAGTTTTTTTAACTTTTTAAAACTTTACTTACAGTTCGGTGCAGCGTAATTGTTTGCCGTGATAATTAAATGCTTATGTGATAATAAATGACCATTTCATCCAAACTTTCATAATATATTATTTGAATGCAGGAATTAGTATCTGCTGGTTTACATGTAGTAACCTCCATGAAAATATGATACGTGTTTGTAGTGGACGTATTTACGCCAGTGAATTGGCTATAAAATTTAAAAATGTTGAGTAGCACCCCGAACTTCCCATCACTATTGAACACGAATTTGAACCAAGCGCTCTTTGGTGACGTGGTTGATTACGTTACTGGCATTCGATTGGCTGTACTGTTTTTGACCTGGAAAAATCTCTCCCCAACGGTCGAAGAGCCAGACCGAACTTCCCGTCCAACATTTTTTGTGGGCGGAGTTCGCGCTGGTATCCAGGTTGGCCTATGTAGTAGCTTTAAACTATAAGGTGGACATACTGGAAAGGAACAAATTAACCACTGAAAAAACTGCATGTTTAATACTCTTTTGGTGGCTTGTACCAAATAAGAATGTTTGTAGTTACAAAATAGATAATTTACTTAATTAAAAACACATTTAATAACAATAAAAATAACAACTATAATTATAATGACCAAATAATGAATATTAATATTAGCTTCACTTGTTAGATAAAATGGGCCACCTTCTGAATTGACTTTAAGTAAATAATGAGATATAAATAAAAACAAATTAAAACTGTTAAACAAGTTCATATTTAAGCCTTTATGTTACATCCCTATTGTCGGCCATAAACATGACACAAATAGTAGCCTAGTGCCCATATGTCACACATAGTAGGCCCACACATATGCAAAGACATAGATTTCAGAAGGCTGTCAGCCTACTGAACTCTGCTCCACGGGGATAGCCCCCCCTCCTGAGACTGTACCTCCCCCTTCCCCCTGGCTGACTGCCACACACCTTCTCCACCCACTAATCATTTGCACTGTACCCCCACCCCCACCCTGGCTTGACTGCCACAAGTCCGAACCACTGAACATTTGCACATTGAACATTTGCACAAGAATGTCTTTTTATCACACTTTACTGTTTACACAACCCTTAACTGTATTACCTGTACTTAGAATACTGTTTTACTGTACTAACCGTACTTACACCACTTACTAATCATTATATTACTAATACCTCACTTCTTTTTACTTATTACCACCACTAATACTTACACCTGCACTTTATATATTTCACATCTATCTACACTTCCTACCTCAATTGCTGCTAGTCCCAATTCTGTTCATTTTTCATACCTAACTCTTACTGTATATATCTTATTTATTAAATTATTCCACTTTACATTTGCACATACTCTGCACTTTTATTGCTATTTCGCACTTCTGGTTAGATGCTCAACTGCATTTCGTTGTCTCAGTACCTGTACTCTGTACAATGACAAAGTTGAATCTAATCTAATCTAATCTAATTTGTGCTCTCTCACTAATGTAATACAATAAACAATACTTTATTTTATTCTTTAGAATTATACGTATATCTGTTTCATTTCAATGACCCGTTCTAGCCTAATGCATGGCACTGTGTTGGCTCAGACCTCCGGTGCAGGAACAGCTATTGAGCTTGAATTCATCATCATTATTTATTCAGGGGGAATTGACTGAGCACAGGGCTCCTTTGCCGCAATGCCCTGATTGAGGGTACATAGGCCTACTAGATGAACAATACATAAACAAACTATCACAAAACAAAACAGCCAAAATAAATAAATAAAACTCATTATACAACTCAGAAATTAAGTATAAAAAAATAACATGAATTAAAAGGCTATTTAAAGGCACCCAGTGCAACTTTCGAGGCTTAAAAATAAACATTCAATTTCTAGTCTTTTTTTACACGTAGTAAGTTTCAATAACTCCATACCATTACATATCGACATTCAAGGAGCAAAGATGAGACGTCGCGTGGTGAGAACTGATAGAAAATCGATAACAACAAGAATTGAAGCCATTTTTTTTATTTTTTGTAACCTACAATAAATACAGCAGGATTCCAGTCAATGGAAAAATGGCCTCTCCCCACCGGAGATTGTTATTGTTTACGATTTTCTAACAGTTCTCACCACACAATGACGTCTCATCTTTGCTCCTTGAATGACGATATGTAATGGTATGGAGTTATTGAAACTTACTACGTGTAAAAAAGACTAGAAATTGAATGTTTATTTTTCATTGAATGTTTACATAAAGTTGCACTGGGTGCCTTTAAGATATTGTAGAAAGGAGCTGACTCGTTGCGCTTAGTGAACTTTTGGTTCTTTGCACGTCATGGCCAAATTCACCTGACTTCAACCTAAATCTCATGTAGCCTTATATTTTTAATTTACTGATTTTTTTAAAATGTATTTCTGATTGTGATTCTGATTTAGATTGTGGATAACAAAAACCACACAATGACAACAGTGTTAGTTATATACTTTCATTTTGAAAGAAAAAAATCTTACATTTCATGTTAGTGGATGCAAACCTGAAGGCAGAAGAATCTCACTTGGTGATTCTTAAGGCTGATTCATGCTTCCTTATGGCTGATTCATGCTTCCTTACGTAAGCGTAAGCGCAAGCGCAAGAGGCCGCGCAAGCCCCTTGCGCGACCCTTGCGCGACTTCTTACGTCTTGCGTGCGTCGGCCCCTTTTTCTAGACTTGCGTCATTTTTTACGTAAGCCCTTACGCGAGCCTCGCAGCCTGCATTCTATCAACGAATGATACGAGATGAGGTTACTAAAATATTCTGCATGTCTACTCAGTTTTACAGTGCTTCCCAAGTAAAGGTTTGAAAAGAACTTCAAGCTTCAGACTTTCTGTTAGGGAACCTGTTATCTATCTGCAGAGCAAATGTCAGGCTCATACAAAAACATTAACGTGAATTACTTGATGCTAATACCTAGCGCGGTGTCTATAGGATTTTCCATATACGTTAGCATTAAGCTAACGTATTTTCTACCACAGTAAAACATGCAATACTATGTGATTGTTTTTAGAAAACGAATGTTACGTGATGAGATTACTCAAATGTAGTCTGCATGTCTGCTCAGTTTAACAGTGCTACCCAAGCAAAGGTTTGAAAAGAACTTCAAGCTTCAGACTTTCTGTTAGGGAAACAGCTTTCTATCTGCCAGGCAAATGGCAGGCTCATGACAACACGCGCAACCTTTGGGAGCATGAACTGCACCGAGTAAATTTTGCGCAACCGTTAACCCCCAACGCTGTAGCATGCAGCCGCCTTTACGTAAGCGTAAGCGCAAGCGCAAGAGGCCGCGCAAGCCCCTTGCGCGACCCTTGCGCGACTCCTTACGTCTTGCGTGCGTCGGCCCCTTTTTCTAGACTTGCGTCATTTTTTACGTAAGCCCTTACGCGAGCCTCGCAGCCTGCATTCTATCAACGAATGATACGAGATGAGGTTACTAAAATATTCTGCATGTCTACTCAGTTTTACAGTGCTTCCCAAGTAAAGGTTTGAAAATAACTTCAAGCTTCAGACTTTCTGTTAGGGAACCTGTTATCTATCTGCAGAGCAAATGTCAGGCTCATACAAAAACATTAACGTGAATTACTTGATGCTAATACCTAGCGCGGTGTCTATAGGATTTTCCATATACGTTAGCATTAAGCTAACGTATTTTCTACCACAGTTAAACATGCAATACTATGTGATTGTTTTTAGAAAACGAATGTTACGTGATGAGATTACTCAAATGTAGTCTGCATGTCTGCTCAGTTTAACAGTGCTACCCAAGCAAAGGTTTGAAAAGAACTTCAAGCTTCAGACTTTCTGTTAGGGACACAGCTTTCTATCTGCCAGGCAAATGGCAGGCTCATGACAACACGCGCAACCTTTGGGAGCATGAACTGCACCGAGTAAATTTTGCGCAACCGTTAACCCCCAACGCTGTAGCATGCAGCCGCCTTATGCATTTGTACGTTTGGGATATTGTAGTTCTGGTTTCCAGAAGGTTTAGCAGCTAAAACCCAATCATGTTCAATTTAGCGCACAGCTGCGTGTGAGCTCCAAAACGTCCTGTTTAAGTAGCGGACAACAATATTCTTAAGTGCATCTAAGCTAGCAAAGTCACAGCAAAGTTCAGTCTAGATCAGTATCCTTTGTTACCTTGTATGGAACATAAATGTAGTGATGAATGTGTCCGGCTACTTATATACAAGTCCAGAATCACTTCATTCAGTTGATTTTTTCTTTCTTCAGAAATCACATGTCTTTCCTGTGGATTCGGTAATTCTGAGGTGGCTGGCTTCTCGTGCATTTCGTGCACAAACTTAGCAAGTAATGGGTTAGGAAGTAAGCAATGGGTTGCTACGCAACACCTGAAACTTTACTGTCTCCAGCGTTTGGACAGCTGATATGTTATTATATGATTATTTGAGGAAAGAAGCTGTGGTATGTCTATCATCAAAAATATCAAATGTATACATTTATAGGAGCTTCTACAGCATTGCTGCAGTTTTGAAGTTGAAGTAGGCCTAGGTTCAGAGATATTTGAATATGTATAAAAAAGAAACGATCTAAATGAAGGTTTACTCTGTGTTACTCTCACTTTTTTCAGCTTTTCCTGAACAACGTCCTTTTTTCAAAGAGGGAAATTCATTAATTAATTATTGTTCACCCGGATGGAGGTTCGTCCTACTAAGGTGTGTAATCATGAACTCACTGCTTAGAAAAGTTAATCAAGCTATTATGATTATCTATTACAAGCAGAGCTAATTTTGACCATAATGTAAAATGTATACACATATGTTTAAGGGGACTATGGAAGAGGAGAGTGTTCCTACTTCCAAGGAGTGCTGCATGGTAGGTTCCCTTAAAGTTTTGTTGGCTAAAAGTAAAATTTCTTTAGTTATGCATTTGCATGAAATTAAAGGTTTTATCATATCTGTGAAAAAGTCGTCCGCTTCTTTTGTTATGAGAGATATAGATTGATAACTAATGCTGAAAATGAGAACTTTAAAATGCTGGGAGTTTGAGCAAAGAAACCATCTTCTCTAAAAAAATGAAATAGAACGTGTCAAACTCAGTGGTGAAATTACACAGTTTCAACATTCACTGGCCACAATTCCGGAAAACACATCTTGGGCAGACAAATGAGATGAGACGTTATACTACTAACCTGATATCAAGAGATCACTGAAATTATTTTTTTAAAGTCCCTATAAAATATTAACGCTCATTACTTGTGATTGTATTTGTTTCAGAAGTTGCTCGAGGCAGTTGCTAAGTTGGGCAACACCTCTAATGACAGCCAAATGGTGAGTGTCCTCGGGGAGGGCTTGGGCGCTCTCCTGGAGCGTCTCCTTGAGATGGAGGAGGAGCGGAAGAAGCTCAGAGAGAAACAGGAGACTGAGCAGGAGAGGCTCTGGATCATGGTGTCGGAGCTGAGGAAGGACCATGAGCTCCAAATGCAGTTACTGAGGGCAGAACTGCAAAGGCAGCCTGCACCATTTGATGAGGTAAAAAAAATTGCATTCCCTGTCTTGAAGCCTCAAAGTTCACAGTTCCTATATTACCATATTACTCCTCATTCTGTGATACCTAAATTTCTTCCAAAGCTGGTGTCTGCTGAGTCTTTCATAATTTCTCTTATCTGTGCTATGTATGTCCATCTGTAATTATATTGGCACTAGATATTTTCCAACTATGGTTATTTTTGGCATTGTGTAGGCCTGTATTTGTTATATGTTTGAAATGAAGTAGAACCATATTTACCCTGTGTTCTCAGAAGCAGAAGTATTCTCATGCAGCAGACAAGACTGGGGATCAATACACATCTCAGAGATACCGCACAACAACAAAACTGAGAACTGATGACAAAAGCAGTGAGAAGGCAGTGGAAAACCAAGCAGGGAAAGTCACTAAATACCAGGTAATAATAAACAATAGGAAGACACAGGGCTTTGCTGGAGATGCAGTTGAAGAAGGAAGAGGAGAAGAAGCTCCTTAATCTTTTTGAGAACAGATAAAAACAACACATGAGACATCAGGAGAAGAGGAGGAAAGAAGAGAAGAAGGAGGATTTAGGCTGGGACTCTAAAAGAGGTTAATACCAATAAATATATATTTTTAAAATCTGAGAATCTGAATACGTCATTTCAGTTCTACTTGTTGAAGCGTTTCAGAAATTGTTAACAAAAATCAGCAGATAGCATAAAGTTGCATTTCCTGCCTGTGAAAGATGCAGTCCTACCACATGAGATATAGGGAGGCTGAGGCCTGCCGAATAACGGGTTTCCTTCTAAATGCAATTTTCTTCTCTGTCTGCCTATAAGACAAAACTGTAAGTAGTGGATCTTATCATAAAGGAATTTATGGCCTCGAGATAATTATACAATTTACTACCATCGAAGGACTACAAATGTGGAGTAAATAGCTTTAAATAAAAAAAAGAGCAATGATCACTTGCCATGCCTCAAAGAACAGGAGCAATGCCTAATTCAAAATGGACGCCAGGGGATAACGAGACTGTACACTCATATGACCACACCATTATCTTTCTGTGAGGACCAGCTATATCCAAAATAAATCATATGGAGGGGCTGCTCACTTTTGCCAAACCACACTCTAATTTCCCTTGTGTATAAAGTATACAAATAATACAGTTGATTAAATCCACAACATCTCAGTTCAATCCTGATCTTGCGTCCTCCTACATCGTCAGTTCTTGCAAAGTAACAAACATATGTAAATTTAATAAGGCAGGGGTTATTTGACCAACTGAAAAGTTTGTAAAAAATAAAAACAAGAAAGCACTTCATCGGTTGTGATCCATTTGGTTCCATCAGTCAATCTCTTAAGGTGAACCTCTGGGCTTGTTGATTTCAGATCCGTGGATGGTCTCAGGTCCTTTTGGATTCCTGGTCTGTAGAAATATGTTGTTCGGTGGCCATCTGGATCTTTTCTTTGGCCCCTGTTTTGCTTTGTGATGGCCCTTGTCCACATCTCTAGCCTCTTGACCCTTGGCCCCCTGGTCTCCCAAGTGGACTCTGGCCCTACAGGTTTCATTGCAATTTGGCCTTCTTCACAACTGTTACCCCTTTCCATTGGGTTTATCATCTGGTGTCTGAAATTATATATACATAAAAAAAAAAATATGTTGCCCCCCCTTTGCCCACAAGAATGTTCACACATCCAACATGCATCGACATCGACACAAGCATAATCAAGACACAACCTTAAAACAGTTTTCCAAATATAACCCCCCCCCCCCCCCTTTGATAGAACGTGATAGAACGATAGAATGTGTGCTACTATCAACATCATTTAGATGTTGGACGTTCGGAGGGGGTCTCGCCCAGGGCGTTATTCCATGTAGAACCGCCACTGCTCCAGATCGACCTTTTGTTTACACAAACCGGGTGGATTGGGTCACTGAATCTGCAACCTTTTGCATAGGGTCTCCAAAGTGAGTAGATTCGAAACCCGCCAGCGAATTGGTGTTCGTCTAAAACCCGATCCGCATACTTTTTAACCTGATGATGTAATTGCCCCAAGTGAACGCCTCACAACCTCAGCCTGAACCCTTACTAACATTGCTGCGTCACTTCATATCAGCAACAACATAAACTAAATCGATGGTGTTAAGAAGCTGGTTAGGAAAGTGATGACAAAAACAGTTTCTTCCCCCTCGCTGTCTCACTATTGAACAACTCAAAGTAACATACATATTTATCCATGTAGCATATATATTTATCCCTGCACTTCTTGCACTCTCCACTTTCTTCTTTGCACTATTGTAAAAATTCATAGCTCCTGTACATACTTTTTCAAACTTCATAGACCATTGCACTGTTTGTTTTTGTTCATAGACCATTGCACTGTTTGTTTTTGTATTGTATTGTGTTTGTTTTGTATTGTGTTGTAATGTATATTATGTGTAATATACAGTATGTGTAAGCACATTGAGAGTCAGGTCAAATTCCAGGTCAAATTCCTTGTTTGTTCTAACTTACTTGGCAAATAAAATCTGATTCTGATCTGATTCTGATTCTGATTTACAAGCCACACTTTGATCTATCACTGTTTAATTTATTTGCATCAGACCATTGTTCAAAACCAGTTTTTAAAAGTGTAGGCAATAGCCTATATGAGCAAATTTGATTTGAAAAGATTTTTATTATTGATGGAAGATTTAAAACTGTAACTTACACAAACAAGGGTTATGGTGTGTGCGATGTGAAGCGAAATGGAAATGGAAATTCACAAAGTACTCTGAAACGGTCACGTTGGCATCGTATCAGGTGGTATGGAATATTGCTTGAGCTAAAAAGTAATATAGTGAGTGAGAGAGGGTGAAATGCCCTGTATTGTTATTCCTTCATTTCATATTACAGTGCATGAATTTCCCTGTATTGTTATTCCTACGTGGCTTCTTATTACAGAGCATGAAATGCCCTATATTGTTATTCCTATGTTTCTTATATTTCTTCTTATTATTATTCTTTGTACAAAACTTCTGCGCCTTCAGCTCTAAACTTTATACTTTTTAAGATATTAAAGAAAAACTAATATAAATGTTCCCATTGACTTACAGTGGGCCATTGTGACAATTTATCTCCCGAAACACTGTTTTCTGATTGGCTAATGGGGTGTACATTAAGTAAGGGTCATTAAACTGGCTTGCACCTGTGCTTCACTGACACCTGTGCCAAGGTTCCAAGGCTCCTCTTCCCTCTGTCCCTCTCCATTTAACTGTATAACTAGGAATATTAAGAGACACCTTCCATACTCTACTTCTTTATCTCTCCATCTCTCCATCTTTCACTTTATCTCTCTCAGTCTACTTTCTCTCACACTTTCTGCTTCACTCAATTTTTCTCTCCTTCTTTCAATATTTTCCCTCTTCACTGTCTCTTTATCTCTTTATCCATGGCCAGTCCTGTTCATTCTTCTATCCTTTCTTCTTTCAATTACTCTGTCCATCAATTCCTACAGCTTTTTCAACTTTTTTGTCAGCTTTCTTTGACTTTAGTCCTTTATCCTTCCTCACACTCCATCTCTCTGCTTCTCTCCATTTTCTCTTCTTTCAATATGTTCCCTCATGTCTCTCTCTTTATCTCATTATCCATAGACACTCCTGTTCACTCTTCTTTCAATTACTCTGTCCATCAATTCTTACACTTTTTCAACTTTGACTTTACAGTCCTCTATTCTCCCTTCAATTTCATTTACTTGCTCCATGCCCTGTCTATATCTTCCACTTCCATTCTAACATTTCTTTCCTCCTGTCTATTCTCTTTTCTATTTTCACTCATTCCCTCTGTCTGTAGAACCTCCATCCACTTGTTTGTTTCTATCTATTTTCCCTCCTCACTCTCTCTTTATTGCCTTTATCCATGGCCTTGTTCACTCTTCTTTCCTTTCTTCTTTCACTCTTGTTCACTCTTTCTCCTTACTTAACTTTTGCATTGTATGCAGTCATAAGATGAAGATTCAGAGTTTGGGGATTTGTTGAGTAGTAATAATTTAATTTAAGATCAACGAAGGGAGGCTGTGTATGGAAAGTCTGATGTTACAAGTATCAGAGTTATAATAGTCTCAGCTCCTTCTATTCAGATCAGACAATTGTCAACGCTCCAAAAACCCTACTGGCTTCCAGCGAACGTCCAATCCATATAATTAGTTCTGTGGAAAAACAATGGGCCTCATTCTCGACAGCAGTTGGGAAGACTTTCCGAAGGATTTCAGAAGGAACTCCACTTCGGAAACATTTATGAAAACATTTGCATTCTCCATAGTTTTTTCTTCTGTGCTTTCTTCTGAACTTCAGACAACTTTCAGAACTCGAAATAGCAGTCGTAACTCTGCCTGAATCTTCTCAAATGCGATTCCACGGGCCATATTGTGGTTATTTGAGGAATCGCGTTGAGGAATGACATTTGAAAAAACTCTGTATTACAGTAAAAGGGTTAACGGTTGAATTTGTGAGAACCCGTTGGTGATTGCGTTCACGTCAACTCTACAGACATCCTCGGATTAAAATAATAAATACGAGAATATTTGTATCATTAACAATTACGTTTCACATTTATAGTCATAATTACACGAGGTAGTATTTATTGTTACACTAGGTCTATATGGTTCATAGCTTGACTGTTCTCTCCCTTGTACGTCGCTTTGGACAAAGGCCGCGTCTGCTAAGTGACTGAATGTGAATGACATGAACACTGCAAATGTAAGTGAATAAATAAATAAACACTAAACCCAATCTCTAAGAACTAAGGCATGAATTTATTGTATTTTATACTACTGCTCGTGGCCAGTCTTCACCCCTATGTAGGCCATGTTGAATGATAGGACTGACTGCAATTTATACTCCTACTCGGGACCGGTCTTCACACCTATGGTGACTATTTTTTCGATAAAAAAAAAGTGATTACTTAAATGTGTTTTACGGACTTCGGACGTTCAACGTAATACAATATCTCCACCTTATTAATGAACACCTGTTACGAGGTGGATTCAGGAGATTGCGACAGCACACGTTTCTAAAATTGCGTCTCCTAATAAGGAGCTGGCAGGGCGTGTATGTATGCAAATCCACTTTCACGAGAACGCGCATCAATCTAAGAAACGAATCGGAAGGAACCCAGCTGAGAAGACTTCGGCTGCTTATGAACACATTTTCAAGCGTGCGGGAATGCAGCGGAAGCGTTTCTCTTACGTTGTTTTTGCAAGGTCATGTAAGAAACATTTCTGAAGAATTACAGAAAAAGGTCGAGAATGAGGCCCAATGTTCCTGGCTCCAGTTCAAAACTGTGTTTGCCTCCCATTTTCCGATCATCATTGAGGACCAGCGTCCCCTTGGCAACTTGCCACTATTATTTAGGCTTTTCATTTCTTCCTCCTTCTGCAAATGATGACAGGTGCTGCAGGTGTATGTGCAGGTTGTGTAATGCTTCCTCAAAGTTTTCTTAGTAATGCTCAAACTCGCAAAATGGCAGATATTAAATGGTAACTTTTTGTGAAATTTTGCACACGCATTAAGGACAGTCCCTTCTTCATTCACACCAATTTCCATGGCTCTCAATAGACCACTCTAGCGCCACCAACAGGTCAAAGTTGGACTTTTGTAACACACACAACTTTTGAACCGTATGACCGATTTTCAAAAATGAGGTACCATTGGATTCCCTGGATCAAGACGAATTAAACCATGGCGTCAATTTCCGGTTATTTAGATTTTCCGCTATTTCCGGTTTTATCAAAAACCTTTGAAAGCCTACTCCGCCTACAATTTTTGGCAAATCTTCTTCAAAATCACCAGAGATGATCTTCAAACCTAGCCTCACAAAATTTGTCGACAGAATTTTGATCCTCACAACTGTTTGTCCGTTACAGCCACTCAAATTCAGCAGAAAAGCGGCCAAACAGGAAGTGAAGTCATATGTCATCAAATATTTAAGTGAAATTTACGCCACAGGGTGTGTTTAATTCGTCATGATCCAGGGAATCCAATGGTACCTCATTTTTGAAAATCGGTCATACGGTTCAAAAGTTGCGTGTGTTAACACAAGTCCAACTTTGACCCGTTGGTGGCGCTAGAGTGGTATAATGAGAGACATGTAACTTTGTATGAATAAAGAAGGGACTGTCCTTATAGTCCAGGCAAAGTAAGCCGTTTTGGGGCCAAAAATAGAATTAATTGTAATAGAATTTTTTTCAGCATAGATCATTTCCATGAGGTGTCCAGAACAACATACTAAAAGTCCTAAGAAATCCTAGTTGAGGAAATATGTTAAATTCTCATCAATCCGAGATGTGTGCCATAAGGCCGTGCAACATTACATCCCAATGGGACTATTTTTTTCCTTTACTCCTATCAAAATGAAACTTTACACCATGAAACAACCCATGAAAAGTAATACATTTTGTATTACAAGTTTCTTTGAAAATGAATTTTAATATGCAAATGAGCTGTACACGCACGCTAGCATGTGGCCTGTTAGCACGTTAGATGTGACTGTTTGTGTGCGTGTGTGTGTGTGTGTGTGTGTGTTAGAGAGAGAGAAAGAGAGACAAAAACAAAGAGATAGTACAATACAATGTTCTTTTTAGAATCAGACCTGTTAGCACGTGGCCTATTAGCACGTTAGCCGTGACTGTGTTTGTGTGTGTGTTTGTGTTAGAGAGAGAGAGAAAGAGAGACAAAAACAAAGAGATAGTACAATACTATGTTCTTTTCAGAACCAGACCTGTTAGCATGTGGCCTATTAGCACGTTAGCTGTGACTGTGCGTGTGTGCGTGTGTTAGAGAGAAAGAGACACAAAAACAAAGCGATAATACAATACTATGTTCTTTTCAGAACCAGACCTGTTAGCACGTTAGCTGTGACTGTGTTTGTGTGCGTGTGTGTGTGTGTGTGTTAGAGAGAGAGAGAAAGAGAGACAAAAACAAATAGATAATACAATACTATGTTCTTTTCAGAACCAGAACCAGACCTGTTAGCACATTAGCTGTGACTGTATGTGTGCGTGTACGTGTGTGTGTATGCGTGTACGTGTGTGTGTGTATGCGTGATAAAGATATAACTAAATAGTAAGCAGTGAATAGCGTGAGTGGGTCTGAGTGAGTGAATGTGAGAAAGAAAGAAAGAAGTTTTTTAGGTGTGTGTACTTCACCACCAAAAGGAGGTTAATGTAGCACACATTCAATTATATTAAACTGCAAATAAATATCGGACATGAAGCGAAATATTGTACCAGCAGCAAATTCAAACTGAGAGGGCCAGTCAGAGTGAGCTCTGGAACAGAAGAACCGTCTTTATATTCAACAGGCAAACAGGACACTGTTGGTGGAATTTTGAATTATTAGCCAATAGACTTGTGGGCCGCACCCCTTCAATGGGGAGGAGGATAACGCCCGACTCACATTGCTGCGTTGGAAGGCGTTGATGCGTCAGGGTTAACGCATCCCCATTCACTTTGCATGGGGTGACGTCATCCTTTGCCGAACTGAATTGTGGCTCCGTTTGGTTCGCGTGCGTTGCGTTTCATGCTTTGCTCGCGAGTTGAAGAAGGTTCAACTTTGACAGGCAATGCATGCGTCAGCCAATCATATTGCCTTTCATGCATAACTGACAGCACAGGCACTAGCCAATCATATCCCGTATATGCTCACGTCTACAGAGCGGCAAACTCAAAAAAGAAAAAAAAGGCTGCCAAACTCCGTAGATGGTCGTATTTGTACCTACAAGTTGGTTGTTTGACTTTTTTTTGGTTAGATTTTTTAAAAGTTACCGAGAAATAGACACTGTACAATGTAAAAACCCCTTTATTGTAACTGAGAAATACGTATCATAGGATTTGCGAGGTGTCTGAGCACACTGTCTAATGATGGGTTAGGGTTAGCATGCTACTACTCACAGGGTAAAAGCTTACTAGTGACGTGATTGGTTTGTTGACCTGTCAATATCACTATAATGTCTCCGTTATCAACAGAACCCCATGCGCCAAACTCCTCCTCCACCGTCCGTTGCATCAACGCCTTCCAACGCAACAATGTGAGACGGGCATAATAATTCTATAGTCAGCATCATTGACATGTCACGGAAAAGGTTCTTGATCGAGAAAAACAAATCGAAAACATTTTCTGCCATCGTTGCATTCTGTTTTTATTCACTTTTTGATTTTATTTTATACATAACAAGCTCATTATTTATACATTTTATTTCTGACTGGCTCCTATTATACGTATATTATACGTTTAAACTACTTAAACTGCAATGATAACTATTAAGGTGGCCTCATCCAATATATACATGTCAAGTTTGAACATTTGTCCAAATTAGCACCTATTTTAGTAAATTAAGCCTCATTTGCATATTTAGCCATTACTTTTAAGAAAACCTGCAATACAAGCAATACTTTTCTTAATGTATGTGATAAACTGGGAAAAGTTTTGTGGTGATATATAAACGTTTTGTTTTTTTAAAACCCTATTTACCAGTATTTTCTCGCCCGAGAACAAGGCATTCATTTGTTAATGTAAATTCAATAAGTGGAGACCTGATATAAATTGTATTTGGTGGATATGTATCAATGACCCTTTGAACTATCTAAAAATGCTGAAAATGCTGAATAACAACTTTTCCTAAAAAATATTTACCTCAGACTTTCAACTCGACCTATAAACAGATTAGGGGTAATAGTACACTACTGTTTCCGCCATGTCTGATATAACACTGAAAATCACCCCCTCCAAATCAAATAATATGGGTAAATGATGCATTTTCTGAATCCTTAGGGTCATGCCAGTATTTCAGTGTTTGGATTTTGTATCTCTGATGCTCCCTGGTGCCACAGGATTAAAAGACATAAGATGACTTAGGCGGAAATGGAAGGTAAACTGTGTGTGATTAAAAGTTTGAAGAGCTCCAGGGTTGGCTGTACTTATCTAAAATGTTCACAAAAGGATTTCAATTAAAGCTCAGTGTCTCCCCTTTAAAATGATACCAAACATAACAAAATAAAATACTCCAATATGTCCAATATATGTCCAATATAGATTTTCAGCTATGTCAGTTTTTGTAATGTTTTTTTTTTTTCTTTTAGTTTTTTTTATCCAGCCTGGATCCTCTACCCCTTCTCTATTAATAAGTGTGGAGCTCATGTGCATATTCAAATTAATTTCAAAAGAAACTTGTAATACAAAAGAAGTTACTTTTGATGTATACTTTTACTATGTAAAGTTTTATTGCGGTAGGAGTAAAGGAAAAAATTAAGCATATTTGAGTGTATTTTGGGCATATTCGATTAGTGTATAGCTCATTTGCATATTAAAATTCATTTTCAAAGAAACTTGTAATACAAAATGTTTTACTTTTTATGGGTAGTTCCATTGTGTAAAGTTTCATTTTGATAGGAGTAAAGGAAAAAAATAGTCCCATTGGGATGTAATGTTGCACGGCCTTATGGCACACATCTCGGATTGATGAGAATTTAACATATTTCCTCAACTAGGATTTCTTAGGACTTTTAGTATGTTGTTCTGGACACCTCATAGAAATTATCTATGCTGAAAAAAATTCTATTACAATTAGTCTGTCGAAAAACGCTACTTTGCCTGGACTATTAATGATTGTGCCAAATTTCACAAAAAGTTACCATGGTTACCAATGGTTTGTCCGGTACAGCCACTCAAATTCAGCAGAAAAGCGGTCAAACAGGAAGTGAAGTCATATCTCAGCTAATCTTTGAGATATCAACACCAAACTGGTTTGTCACTTGGAAGATACTACAACATGTTCCCATGTGCAAAGCCAACTTCATATCTTGAAAAATGATTGATATAAAGCAAATTGGATACATTGTTAACGCTAAAATAATGCTTTACACATCTGCAGGTCAAAAAGTGAAACTCTGATTCAATCACAAGTTCATATGAAGACACTTGAGAACGTTTAGTACACAAATCTGAAAAAAAGTTGACTGTAACATGAAAAGTAGATTTTTGGTGAATATTTCAAACATGCATGCTTGACTACTTGCTAGGGTGGTTCTCTATAGAATGTCTCTCTGTCTCCTCATCCGCGCGGCTCCTAAATCTCACACACGCAGTCTTCCATTAACACACGCGCAGTCTTGGTTTTACGCACATACATTCTCACAGACACACAGCTTGGTGTCACACACATACATTCTCACAGACACACAGAGTAAGCGCACACACACAACCTCCACTCAGTCTAAACTTCAAGGCAAAAGCATTGTAAATGTTGGATTTGAAATGTAATATCCCATTGGCAAGTCTGCAGCATGGATTTTTCTATACAGTGACAAATTGTCACAAAAATACATTTTTCCCTGGTTCGCAATGTTTGGAGGAGGAAACCGCCATCGCTGCTTGCAGCTATATTTCCCTTTTCTTTCTCTCTGTTGCTGGTAAGCAAATAAACGCCACTGTATTCTTTCCAGAGGATTTATTCAATACACACCGAAATAAGGTTACAGCACATAGGTTTTTGGCTCCGGTCGCTCACACAAAACCATTCCCAAGAATCACCTCTCTTTCTCGCTATGCCACACCCACCCTGTATGTACGGCTCTTAAGGGAGCCGCACCATTTTACAACACACGTTAATGTTACCTAAATGATATATATTAGCGCAGGTGTGAACATGCATCAGCTAAAGGTAGATAAAAGAAGAAGGATCAGAATCATAGAGATTTGCAAGCAGTCTGTGAGAGTCAGATGAATTCTCTCATAGGCCATGTCTGTTTATACAGAGTTACTGAGATAAAGAGATGTCACAACATCTAAGGGTGGGTTATTATAACGTAACTGAAAGCACTTCTGCAAGAATTTGATTAAGACCTTCCTTTGTTCCAGCACACACAAAGCATCTGTGCATACATACATAGACACTCATACAACACTGTTGAATCATCAACAAACCAACCAACCAACATGCCCACCTGTGGAACCAGGTCCAGTCGAAAAAGTCATTGGAAAAACCTTCTAGGCGGGTCAGACAAGTGTCAATGTATCAAAATCCCTACAGGCTTCCAGCGAACGACGTCTTCCATATAATTAGTTTTGTGGAAAACAATGTTCCTGGCTCCAGTTCAAAACTGTGTTTGCCTCCCATTTTATCATGTTTCAGTGATTGAACATGGCCATCAATGAGGAACAGCATCCACTTGGCAACTTGCCACTATTAAGGGTTTTCATTTCAAATGAAAATGATGACAGGTGCTGCAGGTGTATGTGCAGGTTGTGTAATGCTTCCTCAAAGTTTTCTTAGTAATTTCCCTACCCCGCCCTGTATTGGCTATAAAAGCTGGAGGCCTTAGTCACCGTCTTCAATCTGATTACAGACTCTGTCTCTGTGCTTCCATACCAGTCTGAGATCATCTGTCCACTGTTAAGCTTGTGAGTATGTGCATACAGGGCCATAACAAGGGTTTGAAAATCAGTCAGGTTGTGAGAAGGGGTTAATAATGTTCTATAAACTACATATAATGGCTATTTGAGTGTGTGATTAAGAGCCTTCGTGTGTGTGTGAATGTAACCTACATGTGTCAAGGAGTTTCTTCAGTCTTGGCTTACAAAAGAAACAGACAATTTTTTTTTCTGTAGGTTTGGACATTGTTCAATTAGACCTCATCATCAATGTGTTGATAGTTTAGTTTAATTTACTGTAAGGTAGCTAAAAAGAATAAAAGTATTTTTTATTGTCATCCAATATAGGCCAAATAGTTTTTTTACAGCCAGCTTGCTAAAATGTTCAGTGTGTTACTGCTCAACTGTACCCTAGGCTAATTTCAAGGGTAAGATGTTGTATATGTGTGCATTTACTTCATCAAGTTTCAATGTAAGCTTCTCTATTACTCGATGACCAGGCTCAGAAGCATATATTTGTGATTGCATTGGAATATGTTGGAAGTGTGTGAATATGTTTTTTATTCATGTATTGTTTGCGATTACTTGTTGATCTCTGAAATGTTCCCCCAGGAGATGAGTGTAAACAGGCTTACTGCTCCTGGCCGACTGTACCCAGGAGACTTCCTGAGATCAAACAATAATGCTGCCACTGCAACATTTTTGGTACAGTGTATTATGTGTAACAATAACCTTAAACTTCCTGATGTGTGAAAATGAAGTATTCCTGACTCCTGCCTTTTCATCACAGGATGATGGGAACTTTGTTGTCACAACCACAAAACAAGTTTGGGAAACTGGCACATCAGGACATCCAGGTACCTACATAAAAATGCAAGAGGATGGGAACCTGGTCTTATACGATGGCGACGGCACACCACATTGGGCCAGCGACACTGGTGGGAATGGTGGGCCTGCAACCGTGCTCCGCCTGACCGATGATGGGCAATTAAAAATACTTGATGGTTTAAAAGTGCTCTGGAGTCGCCCCTGTCACTGATGCACAACACTGAGACCAGCAGATTGGGATTCTAAATTGTTTTCTAGTCATCAGCATCAGCACTGTTAAACGAAGTTGAATGATTTGATTCATGATGAAGTGATTGACATGAAATAAAGACGTAAAGATTAATACCTGCAGCTTGTTTTTTTGTTTTTTTTAATGAATGGCATTTCCATGCACTAACTTGGGCCTCCTGTTTTTAAAGCGAACACAGGTATGGGTGGGGATTTCCAAAGAACACATGATGCTACCCGAAATCTAAAAACAAGATTTATTTTGAGCAACATTTGTCTCTCCTACCTTACTTCCTCATTTTCTTCCCTCAAATTTTGGTCCTTCCCTGTAACCATGATGGAAATTAGGAAATGAAACACTTACCTTTTGGATCAGAAACTCCCAAACGAGGCTTCCACAGCCTTGAGGAAATGTTAAGGGTATATGTTCACATTCTAAGAGATGAAGCCCATACTGACAGTCAGACTCAATGTAACCAATGTAGAGCTTTTTACATTCAGGGCTTGGTGCATCATATTCGGACACAAATAAAGTATCTGCAGCTTGTTTTGGTTTTCTAAAAGAATGAGAGAGTGGCATCCCTCTATGCCCTAATTGAGCAATGACTCTTTAAATCAAACACAAGAGAATGCTAAACATGTATGTTATATCTATATCAGCCAGCAGCAGTGCTGTAGTGATAAAATTAGGAGGAGGAGACAAAAGAAAGGACCTCTATAGGACCTAAATAAATATTAAGGCATCTAGAAACAGGCCCTGGGTGTTACAGCTGAAAAGTATAATATAAAAAGAAACCATGCTGCAATTAAACACTTCCCCTGTTCCGCATGTATTGTTATATGTTTGAAATAAAGTAAAATCTACGTTTTTTCCCTATTATGTCATCTCCACTTGTATGACTAAAAATTGTGTAATTTGAAGATGCAGATATAAAATGCAAAAAAAAAATGGTCTTTTATTTTTACAAAAAGGTCTGAATAAAGTCAACGCTCAGAAGATATGATCCAAAAAACAGAGAGCAACTCGGAGGGAACTGGGCAGAAAAATCAGTCAGCAAACAGCAAAAAAAACTAAACAGGAGGCAGAGAATATCCAAAGACTTACTTACGAAAATCAACAGGGTAATAATGTCCATCGTGCCGAAAGGACTGACTCTCCAGAACAAAGACTGCTTACAGTAATTTCACAAAGGGCCAGAAAAACCCAGGTAAAGAGTCCTTGGGCGTCCTCTAGAGGCCAAACAACGTCCCAAATAATTGTAAAAAAAAAAATGTAAGGAAGGAGATTTTCCTTGCCACTGTTTCCAGAGGCTTACTTTTAGGAGGTCCGAGCTTCAATTTTTTGTACCAAATAAAATGTAACATTTCAGACGCTATATTATAATGATTGTATAATTCCATTAAAAACCATTTATGCCAATCATCTGTTTTAAAAATGAAGTGTAAAATTTATATTTTTCTGGATTCATCATCTTCACATATGCTGAGATCAGGTTCCATCTGTGGGAAAATAGTAAAGATATTTAGATGTTAGCAGCCCAATTACCATGGTTTTAGATCCTGTGAGCATACATTAAATATTGTTCTTCACTGTGCACTAAGTCACAAAAAGTTTCCATAAAAAAATATGCAAACATCTTACATGTCACAGTAATTAAGGATTCTTTATACCTCTCCAACCTGCGATCTGGGTTCAGCTCTGGGTACTGGCTGTCCTCAGTTTATCGTTGATAACTACTAGATCAATTATGGTAAGGATAAAGGATCTGACTGAAAGAGTGATAAGGCTGTCTTGTACAGTAGGTGGGGCTATGTGAACACAAGTTCATCATAGAATAAGTGAAGGACAAGCTGGTCACAGTTATTCTTCTTATCTAAGCTGCTACTTCTGTTGTCTTCCAGTGTTAAATACAGCTTCAGGTGTTGTCCTGTCACCTCACACAACACAGGTCTTCAGAGCCTGGGGATATAGAGTAATATATATCCAGTACCAGTCAACAGTTTGGACACACCCTACATTTTAAGGAGAAGGGTTTTCTTTACTTTTATTATTTTCTATATTGTAGATTAATACTGAAGACATTTAAACTACGGAAGAACACATGGGATGATGTACTTAACAGAAAAAGTGTTATCTATCAAGTAGAAAATAATAAAAGTAAAAAAAAAAAAATGAGAAGGTGTGTCCAAACTTTTGACTGGTACTGTATATATATATATTCAGTTTTCTCCAGTCAGTCACTGCTGGTAGAATCCTCCGGTGTTACTGGGCTTTTGCAAACGCTAGTGAGCCTGTTTGCTATAGCTGGGACACTGAATTGTCATTGCAATGGGGGATTTCAAATGAAAGAGTGGGTGGAAATTGAGAAGTTCCGTTTACTTCTTCTATTTACACCACATGTTCAGCTCAGACTGGCTCAGACAATCAGACAGTTTCTCTGTTTCCCACATTCTTAGGTCAGGCTTTGTGGTTTAGTCATTTATCACAGACAAGGCAATGAGTTTGTCTGGCCGTGTGTTGACATCCTTTAATAGTCTGTAGTTTGCAATCTTTAAAAAAAATTGAGCTGTAAACATATTTTAGACATTTTATTACTTATGTGGACCATCATAGACATTGCTTCCCAAAGTGTTTGCACTCACCTTGAGTAACAATTAATATTCAACAGCGGGTAGGAAGTTGATGGAGGTGCAATCTGTTTGAGTTTTGACTGTTATGAACAAATATCACGATGACTCTCCTTTAAACAAGTCAGGGTATACATTAATTGTGCTGGGGATTCACTATTTGATTATGCCCAGTCTCTGAAACACTCAATCAAGAGGGCTTGCAGTGGTCCTTGCACTAAAATGCTTCTTCAGGTACTGTTGAACCCAGTCGTCTATTTTCCTTTGGTTGTGTCTGACTGTTTTGAAATAGCACAGTGCCACCCATTGGACAAGTAAATGATTGCATGAAGAAGGGGAGGTGGGTAAACCTAGTAGTTACTTTGATCTTCTAGTGGAGAGGTAGAGTAGAGAAATACAGTAGAAGATTAGTGAAGGAGTGAATAATGACTCAGGTCTGTATGCATTATTAACCTCCATTACAACACATCCTGCATGACGCATGAACAGAGCTGGACAAATACCCTAACTGGAGATGCTGGGTTTCTAAGGATGCTGAAAAAGAGAACCAGTGGTTGTGGCTGATGCGCTCGCAGCCCACTTGGGGTTATAAATATAATTGAACAAAAACTGAGATATGTGAAGGCTTGTCGAGGTCTAACTTGAGCAATATACATTGTTGTCTCTGGTAGTGGCATGTATTCTAACCCATCATGAGAATGGAGTGGAAGGCTCTGGGACGTGTAAGAAAAAAGGAAGTTTCTTTTGTGATTGATGGAAAAACCTGTCCAGTAAAGTGGAAACCGGATTCAGCGGTGCACATCTGAACAACAAGCATCTCCAACTCTAGCCATGTACAGTATACTGTTTAAGACACCTTCAAGACCTTTAATGAAAATGAACTAGGCTTCTAATGCAAACAGCTCTAGCAACCTTTTGTTGTTCTGTATGATAATCAGGTTTCTCTGACCCTCAGCTTGAGATGGTTCTCAATGGCCCAACCCTATTCCCATACTACACTCTGATGAAGGAAGGTGCCTGTTTGAAAACCCCAGTGAAATGCTCACAAAGACAGCTTTGTTGATGTTGTATCCTGCTGCTCAAAAGAGAAGATTGGCCAGTGGGGTCCGCAATAGCACAAGGAATTTAACATCTTTTAAAATACATTAACTTATGTCTGGCAGAGCTGACAAACTGCACTAAAAAGGGGCTGCAGGTAACTCCAATACTACAAGATCACAGTGATATGGTGTATTTGGTGTCACTTTCATATTGACCTTCATTTCAATACCTTGCATGACACCTGGATAAATTACACAATGCCATGTGGATGTGACTGAAGGCTAGATGGTCATCAGCACATACTCCCCAGTATTCGGGCCTCAAGGTTTTCTTTTTTCCTTCCCGGTTTGACAACCCTGAAAGCCATAGAATTCTTTTGAATCATGGTTCAATGTTTCCATGTGTAATTATGGTGTTTTAAAAGAATGTGTGAGCTCATTTAACTGCTAATACTCATGTCAAATGCTTTGTTTACGGCTTTTTTAAGTGAACTATTACTGTTAGTTGTCCCCAGGCAGGAGGTCAAGTCAAGCCCCTGCAGAAATAATATACAGTCCATGATTGCTCAACCTGACAAGTCTGAACCAGCCTACATGGCCAAGCAGACCAAACACCGCCTGACTCACTCCTCATAGAAGTCCCAACTGGGGAATTTCCCCTTCCCTGTTTCCCCTTCCCTAAGAAAAAGGATGCTGGCGTTCCATGTATTTACAGTTAAACGTTGAGTTTGAAGCATGTTCCGGGAATCTGAGCTTACTTTGAGTTCTGTCGAACACGGCAGTTGGCATTGATTTTTCCTATAGCATCCATAGTTATCTCCATTTCCTTGCATTCCCTACCAAATGTGTCCCTGTTGCCCTTCAAATTCCTTTAAAGGACGCAGTGTTATTTATAACCTACTGTAAAGGCATTTAATCTTATTTGGACCTTTTCACCCTTACCACTTTTATTTTACTGTGAGGCATTACCCTTAACTGTGTGATTGCTTTCAAACCAGCGTGTTTAACAGGACTGTTTATGTCGCGCACATTGTTTTTAGCGTGTGGTTAGTCAGACCACAACCTGTCCTGCCTCTGCAGTTTGTTTATCTTTCTCTCAGGACCAGTGGATATTGCTTTTGTTGAATGAGCAGAAATGCATCAGCATGGCTCATCAAGTATAACAGGGAGGAAATGTCTTTTGATGTGCTGTTGAGCTGAGTTGACCACAGGGGCCAGGTATTCTCCGCAGCTGTTGCTGATGCCATCGTTTTGGTTCTTCTGGGAATGTAGTGCAGTATTGCTGTTGTATTCGGGTTGTTGCACCATAGACTGGCTGCAATGACTGATTCCTCCCTTTTTCTGCTTCCTCCAACGCTAATAAGCCACTCTTTTACTGCTGTACTCGTAATGAGATTTTTTTAGCCTTTGGACAGATGTCACTTGCCGCATCTGTTTAGAAATGTAAAAATGTTCTCTGGAGAACTGAATCTAGAGTTTTTGAAACCATGGGTTGAAGCTGTGGCCCTTGTGCCCTCCACTCTTCCAACTCTTGCTGTGCTTAGTGCTACCTGAGGCCCTTCAATCTGCGCCTACCTGTCCGAGATGACTCACAGGGCTGAGCCCAATCGGAGTGCTGTAGCGGAACTACAGGCAGACATTACAGTCACCAGCAGTGCAATCAACATGAGGGCACACTGACTCATGTGTCCCAAGGCAGACAGAAATATGGGGGTTATTTTTGAGACTGTCATACTCTTATTTGTTAACATTCAGACTAATAATCCAGTGCGTCATGTGCTGCTGCCTCGGGATGATAAACTGGGTTTAGAAAACTGTGGAAATGTAATACATCAAATATACTGGCAAAATGAATCCCAATGGGTTCTACCAGGAATACTAGATTGTCATCGATTCTTCTTAATTCTAGCAATAGAAATGCTAATCTAATCAGATCTGATCTGAAGAAAGACAAAAAGAAAGATTTGATAGATGGATAAAAATGAGGTGTTTGTGTGTGCGCGTGTGTGCGCGTGTGTGTGTGTGTGTGTGTGTGTGTGTGTGTGTGTGTGTGTGTGTGCGTCTGTGTGTGTGTGTGTGTGTGTGTGTGTGTGTGTGTGTGTGTGTGTGTGTGTGTGTGTGTGTGTGTGAGTGTGAGTGTGAGTGTGAGTGTGACAAACAAGGTAAAAAAATGCTGTTCAGCAACTCGGTAACAAAAAAAAAAACAAGACGGGAAAATCCAAACCACATCCTGATAGAATCCTTTGAAGAGGAGTCTAATGGCACGCTGCACTCACTGACAAGGCTTGGAGTTGTACATTCAGCACTCAGCTACTCATGCATGAGCCCCATACCGCAGTGCGTTGATAAAGCTGTTGGGGAGAGCGATGACTGGTGACCACATATCCAGGAAGTCAAAAGTTTAGATGACGACACTGTGTACATTGTCCTGTTTTTGGAGAGGCTGTGTATAAATAACTGACGCCCCCACTGATGCCCCCACAACAAAACCACAAATATCCCCCTTGCTGCCCTTATCTGCAGGTAAAAACAAACAACATGACACCCATGCTCTTTATTAAGCTGTGGCTGCATGTCACTGAACTTTAGAGCATCAGATTCACCCATGTATGTTACTGTAAACATTAGCCCGTTGCAGAAGTGGACACAAAGGACAAATCCATTAGATTAGCCAAAGTAAAATAATTGAGTTATTGAAGTATAGATGCTCCTGGTTAATAGAAGGGAAAGTTGTTCAAGTTGTACTTGAGTTAAAGTACTGGAGTCATTTTCTTTTTATTGCCAATGTTTGTGTGTGTGTGTGTGTGTGTGTGTGTGTGTGTATGTGTGTGTGTGTGTATGTGTGTGTGTGTGTGTGTGTGTGTGTGTGTGTGTGTGTGTGTGTGTGTGTGTGTGTGTGTGTGTGTGTCAGTGTCGGTGTGTGTGTGTGTGTGTGTGTGTGTGTGTGTCGGTGGGTTTATATCGGTGTGTGTGAGTATTATTATTAGAATTATTAGTATACGTCAGCAGTGGATTCACACAGGAGCTGGCAACATGACAACTTGGCAGGCAATCCATACAAACTACTACAGCAATAGCAACTACTACAAGTACAGACAGGTTGGACAGTGGATTTTTGTAGGCAGTGAGGAGGTTTGTGCACAGCAAACATTTAAAACATCATGAAGCCTTTTTCACTGGCCTGTGATGAGATTCATTTCATTTCAGCTGGTCGCACACCTCCCAGTTTCTGTAACCTGTAGCATAGCATTGCTGGTGCATAAGCGAAATGAACACGCTGGAGACACAAGTCACAGATCCATCTGTACAGGCATCTCTATGACCCTAGATACAGTCTTGCCTGATGGAGGCCTCAGGTTCAGAACTTTGCATGTATGCTGTCCCAAAACTGACAATTGCTTGGGGGAAAAAACACACTGTTCCTTGATGCAGTTCAGACTGGCTTTTGTTACCATAACAAGTTACATTAACCTATAGTGACTAGTGACTAGCAATTAAACACTAACCAGAAACTTCAAGGACTAGTCCAGTTTAATCCACACATGAATACAGGTCATCCAGTTTAACTGCCATGTCATATCGCCTAGGCGCCTTCACGGTGCTCTGTTAGGCACATTCCCTTTTCTTATTGCCGCTTCCAGCAGTTAATCCACAAATGAATACTGGTGATACAGTTGATGTTAACTGTCATGTATATTCCACTGTGCTCTTATTAGGTGTATTTTACTTTCCAAAATGGGTAGATGGTATTTTTCTCAGTAGTGACACCTTTCGTTTTGGAGAAGACACACACATGCAGTTGAAGACGTGAAATCTAGATCCATGCTTCAGTTTTCATTGCAATACACACTCTCATTTGAAATTCCCAAACTACCGCCTAAGAATCTAAACATAATCCCAGTCTTGACTTGTACACAACACTCCTCCTTTGGGAAGCTCCTCTCTGTGACTCAAGTCTCCTTCTAACCTCATAAAGTCCAAGGGTCATGAGTCAAGATCCTCTGCTGTTAATCATTCCTGTGTTCAAATCATTAAACACAGCATAAACACTCAGGCAAGGTCTTTGCACAAACCTAGTATTTTTTTTTTCATCATTTAGGATCCAGGGATGAGAGCGTCTTCAGAAATGAGAAAAACTGTACTCTGTACAGATGAAAAGGTCAAAGTCCTGGTGCCACTGTGCATGTACACTGTACTGTTCTGATACACTGTATTGGCACTGCATCAACTTCCCAATGTCAACAAACTTATATATAGTATTATGTATAAGTTTAAGTCTTATGTAATGTTGGTCTAACACATTTTCCCCAGAAAATACAGTTTTCCTACAAAGATTAGTTTTTATAAAGCTCATCAAAACGTTTATTGACTTTAATATACATGAGCATGTTAACACTCTAGGTATATTGCAAATGTCTTTGCCAACATTAAACGTCTGGCCTCAGGGTGAAATGATGTTGAATATCGTATTCCTGAAAGGCAAACTGTTTCTCCGTAAAAGCCAGAGCCATATGTGGGGGCTGAGTGGGTTTGGCTGTCGGTGATGGGCAGGGCTGACTGCGGAGCTGTGGTTGTTTTACAGTCACCCATCTCGGCCTGCGACATTTAAAGGGTAATTATTTTCAGGCGTTAAACGATGTCTTGTGAGGCAACAAACAATATGGCAGTTAACATTTATTTTGTTTATATGTCTTCCCAAAGCACTTCCATTCAGCTATGGGGACATGTTATTGATAACGCTAGAATGATGCTATGCAGTCCCACAAGACTTGCTTATGCTGTGTCATTGAGCGACTGCATCTAACAAAATTGTGTTTATCTAGTTCTGTGCTCAAATCCAAATAGCCCAGCAAACATCTTGTAATTATCTTCCTCAGAGATGACACAATTTTTAGACTTCTGTTCCAGCCTCACTATATGCTGCTTCCAATGGAGTGGGTGTCATAATATGATGGAAAACAAGATATGACGTCCTGTGTTTTTCGTGGTACCAGTGTGCCATGTGCCAGGCGATGTGGATGAGAGGCAGCATAAATAATATGGCGGCCCTCACAGTCATGGAGCCACATTCATTAAACGTTCGACGCCGTTCTTAATTAGTGTCAGATGTTTGGAGAGAAAGCATGAGGATTTAGCAAAGCGTTAAATATAAAGAAAAGTAAGCATATGCTCGAGTCAAAAATAGCAACGACGTCTGCATCCAATTTTCTTGCAGCATGAGGTCGCATGAATGAGAAGAGGGTGACCTTTGGGAATGAATTAAGTCCTTAAATCACCTCTATTTAGAGGAAAAAAATCACTCAATTTCTATTACATATGGACTGGCAAAGGAGGTCTGGTCCTGATATTTACTCCTTTGCCTGGTAAGTAGCCAATCCGAAGCAGACTAGAATATCATGTGAGGAAGTTGTAACCCCAGCTTTAATAATGCTAGTCAACATTTAGGCTTAGAAATGGGTGTGCACACTGCTGTGTAATGATTTAAGATTGTGTTTTTGAGGCCCATGTTTTCTTTAATGTATATTTGTCTTCAAAGAGATTTGTTTCTATAAATGTCCTTGAAATTGAGACGAAAGAACTCTCTCCACTTCAAAGCTCCAAAGCCTCAAGTTCCAAAGCCCAAAAACGTAAACAAAGACGAAGCATGTGTGCAGACGATGGGATGTCTCCTCTTACTTTCACAAGGAATGTTAATGTTTTACATTTACACCAAAACATTGGCAGTAAGCCAGAGTCCTTAACGTGAAGCATCAAGAGTCTGTGAAACTAGGGGATCTGTTAAACATGTTGTGTTAATAGTGTGTAAACCATGACTATACAACTGAAAATGCTGAGTAAGAATTGTTGTTACATTCATATTCAGGAGTATTAACTGACTGTTAGTTATGTATATTAAGATTGGTAATTTGCTGTCCTTTGTGAAAAGGCAATAGTTCTGTGCTTTGCCTTGTCTATTTTGTCACCATGACACAAGTCTTGGAAGATATCCAACAGTGTTGCTTCAGTTCAGTGCCAAAACTAATGAGCCATCGGAAAGCCCCTTGACTTGAAAAAGTTGTGGTTTTGCCTGGATGGCACATGGGAATTTGACAGCGTTTAGGTGTATGAGTGTACCGATTGCTTGTTGGCATTATACGTACGTGCTATTTAGGCAACTACGAGATATTTCAGCTTCTCAGAAGAGATGGGTGTGGATGGGTTAGGGAGGGCTGTCTGACTGACTGAAAAACCCCTGTGATGATGAGGCTTGGTTTTGTGTGTGGTCATCATTCTGCACAATGCAGTTCTAGCAGGAAACTGACCACTTACACCACAGTCTAACACAAGGCCCTGCAACACCTCCTTCACAACAGCCTTTCCTGAGGTTTCACCTGCTCATTGATTCAGTGTTCTTCCTATTAAGACATCATTACTTGCCGTGTGCACATCCCCAAGAACAAAATGAGAGGAACTCTAACGGTATCAAATAATGAAGCAACTCTTTAACTGGAAATCAGTCACTGCCACTGTCATTTAGATTTTGAAATGTTCCAATCAATTTCATACTGACAGCTGTGACTAAATTGCACAAGAACAATAAAAACAAATTCCACGTCCGAAATATCCAATATACAGTTTAAAAAAAAAAGCTCCACGCTTAATATGCATATTCTAACTCTATAGGACTTATGTAGGCAACCATGTCACCATGTATCATGTAGGCAACCATGTCATATCCTGTGACATAATTGTCTAGATAAATAATGAATAATTATGTGTAACTAGAGACATTGAGAAAGGGCAATCGATTTTACATGATTTTCAGATAACACGTTTGCAATATTAAAAATGGTCTTTATGAATTCATTACATTTCGTTTTTTAAGTCAAATGTAAAAAAAAAATCTGTTATTTATCTTTAAAGGTAAGGTTGTTTACTATCAGTTTCTATATATGCAGGCCACCAATCTTTTCTTCAGACTACTCAAATATGGTGTTCTGCTATTTCTGTGAAAGAGGAAGGTAATTTAGTTATACAAAGGAAAATATGTTTAATTTCTAGTGCTGGTGTTTGGGGACTTCTCACAGCAGACAGTCATCTCACTGTCACAAGCAAGTATTCATAGCCAGCAACCTTACCTGACCGATATAACAACTGCCCACCCACTGATCCTGTGCAGCAGGATACAACAACAACAACAACACACAACTTGATTTAAATTACCTTTACCTAATTAATGATGTTCCCTGAAAACTACAACGCTATACTGCAAATGTTAAGTTTAGCAATAGGTCTTTTAACACAACAACAGTGCTATACTATATCCTACATTTCAAAATGCCAGGCACAATTTCAATTTGTTTACTTCAGGTTAATTGTGTCAGCAGAGATCTTTTTTATCCTCTCTACTGTTCCAGGCAGGCAAAACCTCAAGACCCCCTTTTTAAACTAGTAAAACAACAATCTAAAACCACAGCTATGTCTCAGTTGTGAATGGAGGTCAAAGACAAAGCTAGTCATAAAGCAAACACTATTTGATGAACCACTACCTTAACTCAAGGTTTTACTTTAGTTATAAGTACAAATATAATGCAAATGTCTTTTAAATGTAAAGAAAACAGGGACCCTTGAGCACCGACACACAACTTTATAATAGTATCTGGCTGAGGAGCTGAGTGACTTTGGTGCAACTGCCAGTGCTCAGTTAATCTCAGAAGTGCATCTTTTTTTTTTTTTTTTTAAACACATGTATGAAGTTACACCATTGATTAGTTCTCTTTATATTTTTTTATAGATTTCTATTGTAATTTTCCCTTGTATGGCCCTAGGAAATTGTGGGAAGCCCCTTCTTTCTTGACACATAAAAATAATAACATGCCCATATGAGGTGCATCGGAGGAGAGAGGGTGGAGTCTAATGCCTACGAAAACTACATAAATACAGACTGCTCTCAACCAATGACACAAAGAGTAGCATCAGTCACACAGAGACAGGAATCAAACTACTCATCCCCTAAGGCTGGTCTACAAAGAAACTTCAACATCGGCCTCTGTTTTCAGCAAGGCAGAAGAAGTTCAAAGCTGTTCAATACATTGAAATCTTTAACCATGAAACCTGGACTACTTGCTGTCCTTGTTTTGGGGACATTCACTCTGGGTGGATGGTGCAAACCCCTTAAGTCTGTCTTTGTTACATTTCCTGGAGATGTCATCAAAAATATGACCAATAAAGAGCTTGCACAGGTAAGTCATATTTATTCAGGTTGTAATATGCTCATTTTAACACTAATATTACTACTATATCTTGTTTGATGTGTAAATGCCTGATATTATGGAATCACTAATCACTGTTGATTAGAGACAAAAATACAGCACATTTTATGGTGGTTTGTTTCAATGTGAATGTTCTGCTCATGCCATATTACACTGTTATGTCTTCATAGCAATACCTGGAGCGTTTTGGCTACTTGAATGTCATGCAAAAGAGTGGGATGCAGCCGGCAGTGTCCGCCTCAAAAGCTCTGATGAGAATGCAGAGGCAGATGGGCCTGGAGGAGACTGGCAGACTAGACGAGACCACCATTGATGCCATGAAACAGCCACGCTGTGGTGTTGTTGATGTTCGTAACTACCAGACATTTGATGGTGACCTCAAATGGAACCACCAAGACGTCACTTACAGGTGTGTGAGCTTTTAAATAGAAAGCAAGGATGACACCATGACTAAAACATTTTGTTATGTCCTAGCCGTAGATACCTGTTTAGAGGTCTGATGAGATATTTTAGAGATGAATGGTGTTTGCTTTAAAACTGACCGCCTTTCCCCTCACAGGATCCTGAACTACTCCCCAGATATGGAGTCCTCTTTGATTGATGACGCATTTGCCCGTGCATTCAAGGTGTGGAGTGATGTCACACCCCTAACTTTCACACGGCTATACGATGGCACGGCAGACATCATGATTTCCTTTGGAAAAGCCGGTAAGTTGCAGACATGGAAGGTTCTGATGCAATGCATGGTGTAGAATTGCGCGGTCTCCCATTTCATCTTTCATATACTGATGCATTGGTACAACCCAAACCATGTGTAACTCATTTCAAACATCTCTGAGCAAAACTGAGCAGGATTATATTTTCCTTGGGTTCTTTTTAGATCATGGAGACCCCTACCCATTTGATGGAAAAGATGGTCTTCTGGCACATGCTTACCCACCAGGCGAGGGGATGCAGGGTGATGCCCACTTTGATGATGATGAGTTCTGGACTCTTGGAACTGGACCAGGTATGACTTCTCTTAATGTTGTATTTTAGAGTGTACCATAGAGTGTAAATAAAAAGAAAATAATGTACCATGATGCAGTATTCTCTGTACCCTCTACTGCTTGATGGGAAAATGTCTCCCTCTAGAGTTTTGTCATGAACTAGTCTCTTCAGCTGTTTTCAAAACCAAAATATTTGTCTGTTTCAGCGGTGAAGACCAGATATGGCAATTCAGATGGTGCAATGTGCCACTTTCCTTACACATTTGAGGGTAAAACCTACACCACCTGCACAACTGAGGGACGCACTGACGACCTGCCCTGGTGTTCAACTACAGCTGACTACGACAATGACAAGAAGTTTGGCTTCTGCCCTAGCGAACGTAAGTTTCTTTACTGTCTACCAACAAAGGATGTATGATGAATTATGGTCAGCTGTGCGTCAGAGCCTGTGGATGAGGTTAAACAATTCCCCCCTCTCTTCTTTCCATAGTCCTTTACACAATCGGTGGGAACAGCAATGGAGCGGAATGTGTTTTCCCCTTCGTGTTCCTGGGCGAGACATACAATGGGTGCACCACAGAGGGCCGCTCTGATGGGTACCGCTGGTGTGCCACGACAAATAACTTTGACCAAGACAAGGAGTACGGTTTCTGTCCCAGCCGAGGTAAGCCACCAGTGGCGAACCACGTCTCTTTGCCCCATAATCTTTTCAGAATGCATAACCTCATTGCTTGTGTCCATGTCTTCCCAGATACGGCTGTGATTGGGGGAAACTCAGAGGGAGAGCCCTGTCACTTCCCCTTCACCTTCCTGGAGAACACATACACTTCTTGCACCAGTGAGGGTCGCTCAGATGGCAAGCTGTGGTGCGGAACTACAGCCAGCTATGACAAAGACCAGAAATGGGGATTTTGCGCAGACAGAGGTAGGCGCAGGGACTGGTGCAACTGCTAAATGATGACTGTGAGCAGGCAGGTCCTGCATAATGTACAGGAATCGACTGAATTAACCTGTGAATTTTTTCTGTGGTATTTTGTAGGATACAGTCTGTTCCTGGTTGCGGCACATGAGTTTGGGCATGCTCTGGGGCTAGATCACTCTAATATTCAAGATGCCCTGATGTACCCAATGTACAAATATGTTGAGACATTCTCTCTGCATGGAGATGACGTTGAAGGCATCCAGTATCTCTATGGTATGTCATTGTTCTTAACTGCATAAAACTACAAATCTAGGAAATGCATCTTAACTGTGCACACTGACTTTATTTCAATCCCATATTCCTTTTTTTTTTTTGAAGGACCAAATCCTGACACCAAGCCTCCTAAACCCACAACTACACCTTCCCCACCTGGACCTACTCCTGAGACAGAACCCACAGAAGAACCCACGAGAAAGCCCACCATTCCGACCACCCCACACCCTGTGGATCCCTCAGCAGATGCATGCCAAATGGATATGTTTGATGCCATCACTGAGATCCAGGGGAAGCTCCACTTCTTTAAGGATGGGTAGGCTCTCTGTCATTATTCCTGTCATGATGACAATAACCTGCACACATTTGTTATGGATATTAAAAATGTATTCCATCGGCTCGTTTGTATAGGCAATACTGGAAAATGACAGGAAAAGACCACAAAGGCCTCCAGGGGCCTTATCCAATGGCTGACATGTGGCCTGCCCTGCCTGCGGTTATTGACACTTGCTTTGAAGATCATCTCACCAAGAAAATCTACTTCTTCTCAGGTACCAGAATTCTACCAGAAGTCCACTCACTTCTTTAAAAAAAAAAAAAACTCTCATCCTTTTGGTTTGCTTCGTTTACAACTTCATTTATAACTTAATTTGCTCTCCCACAGGCACTAGGTTCTGGGTCTATACAGGACAGAATGTTCTAGGTCCTCGCACAATTGAAAAGCTTGGCCTCCCAAGCAACCTGAGTCGAGTCGAGGGGGCTGTGCAGAGGGGAAAAGGAAAGGTTCTGCTCTTCAGTGGGGAAAACTACTGGAGGTGAGTCTGAACAGGTCATATATCATAAGGCTGAAAGTCATACTTTGTACAGAGCTGAAACCCTATACAAACCACTGGAACAGTAAGTAAATTGTGATCTGGACATACATGTGCCGACATTACTCAGCAATTGTTTGTTATTTTCTCAGACTGGATGTCAAAGCTCAGATTATTGACAAAGGATATCCCCGCTTCACTGACTTGGTCTTTGGTGGGGTCCCTACTGATGCTCATGATGTATTTCTCTACAAGGGTAAGAGGAAATGTTTTGTAACTACAAGAAATTGTGCCAAAAAGAAAAACCATCACAGATGAATCATTCTCTCTTCAAGCAAATATCATGGTTCATTAATTTCAAATGTTTCATTCCAGGCCATCTTTACTTCTGCCGTGGTCGTTTCTACTGGAGGATGAACTCTCGTCGGCAAGTAGACAGAGTTGGCTATGTGAAGTACGACGTCATGAAGTGCCCTGATCACTCTGTGTACCGCTACTGAGACATCCGTCTCCCTTAAGAATTTACCCACTCAGGTTTCAGTTTCATCTGTGATCTGCTGGTAAAGATCAGCCTGTGGGCACTCTTGTTAACTGTAGAAAAATATGGCAAAGCTCCATCCCGTTTGAGCGTCTCTCTGGTTTGAAAATGAGGGATTATTGATCATGACCTTCAATCCATCCATGAATGATTCAAATCAACAAATAACGGCCTTTCAAGGTCACAATGACATAGGATGTTGCTCTTTTTTTTTGTCACTTTGGAAGACCTGCTCATCTTAAGAGTATGGTTAATGATAAAAGGATGGAATACAATGTGGATATCAGTATTGTTAAAACAAAGAATATTCCTCAATTGCTCTAGCTGAAGTCAAATGGATACATTTGGACTACTGTTGGTTCTCTATTTAAAGTTTGCCTGGTGCAAATGCAAGTTTTGATGTGAAGTTATGTTTTTATTTGATGTTTGTGAATCTAATGTCTCATGTTAGCACTCAAAATATTTATATAAATCATGTGTTTTCATTTTTGTAAAAATGAATGCAATAAATTAAAACATAGGGTAACTCATATCTTTGTTTTGTCGTTTATTATAGATATTTTCATTCCTTCTTCAATTACTAAGACTCATTATTGAGCCTCAAAACAAAACACAAATACACAGACTCTCCAACAGACTTATCTGTGGAAATCATGTCAACGCTGTTGTGAATAATTAACCAACTTCACTCACAGCAGAACCAGTATGCTTTGATTACATGACACTAGATCAACTAACGTTAGCATTCAAATCTAATGAAAGGTACAGCACACAATAAACAGCACTACACTGAACTATAGTATAATAGCTATTCGACAGTTATGCATTACAACTATAAACGATAACTTACAAATTCGATATTTAATCAGAGAAGTTTAACGATTTAGCTAATCCACACATATTAGTCCGCGTTGCTGGAACAGGAACTGTAGTACGCCCTCCTCTGAAAACAATAGTTCTCTATCTTTAAATCAGATGTCTCCACTTGTATCTCGATATTGTTTGAGAGTTCAATTGTAGTAAAACTCCGTTCGGCGACAACATAGCATGTAGATCAAAATATGAAATTACAAACTAGGTGAGCCTATTTCATAACGCGCAGCAGCTGATAAATGAGATCCGGTTTGCGTCCAACAGGAAGCCAGTAGATGTTGATGGCGCCCGACTAGAATGCCGTCGAAATAATCAGTTACACGAATACGTATTTATTTCTCTGTCAGTACAGCGAAGAAGACACGGAAGTCCGGAATTCACGGTAAGAAAAATGAACAGCAGTATAGTTTAAACTCGATTATCTATTTACATTTTCCTCCTGGGCAAACGTTGGGCGCTCTTTCGATTGTAGGCCCTCAAGGTCCCTCTCCTTTAGATAGTCGTTTTGGAACTGCCTGAGTGGAAAGGAAGGGCCTGTAAAATGGCGGTACGCAGCAGGCAGAATGGAGGGCAGCTTGACTCGTTTCAATTATAAAGAGTGGGGTCGTCGTGTCGGACCTTAATAGGTTGCGTTTCAGATGCAGCCGCTGGTACTTGGTTATGTGTGACATTAGGTTACTGTCATTCCTGTTAACATTTCAAGACACTGCATACGCATGAGGCAGCCATGGCAGTTAGCTGATTATCTTATGTCAGCGTCTTGTTCTAGATCTTTTAAGCGCAACTTCGGAACCATTTTAGTTGTGGTGGTTTGGCAACCTTGGATAGCTGTTTACGCTAGCGTTGGCTGGCACACATGCGTTCATCTCGTGTGGTCTTTGCTAACGTTACCTGGCAAAATTAATTAACGTTACCCCGATTCATTGGGTAGCAATCGCCCTGTGAATGTTTTGGCCTGATTATGGATACGAAACGCGTGATTTGCAAAACACATTTTACTTTCATTCTACAGCTGTATCAAAGCAGAAGTATCTGCCTTGATACGTGGTTGAAAGCTAACTGCTTTACGGCAGCCAGCTAACGTTATCGCTAGAGAATTTGGTAGCCAGTCTCTGTTACAATTAGCCTATATGGTTAACATATTTTGACACTTGTTTCGCTCTTTCTATGTGTTTTATTTTTGACAACGTCAAAGTTAGTCAGAGTCTTTGAGTTGCACGCAACGAACATACGACATCAGACCGCTAAAGACAGCAGAGCACATTTCCATATTTTGACAAATGAAACGTATGAGTAATGAAAACACGCGAGCATATCATTGTCAATTGTGCAGCAAATGTATTGCCGTTTGCCCTAATTCACAACAATAAGACACTGAGTCCTCCTAGTATATAGATTGTCTCACCCTGGTTTTGCTGAAGTGATCACGTATGGTTTATAACTAAGGTCCCATTCCCCTGGTTGAACATACACATTATGTTTTAACGTGTCTCAGAACTCTGGAAAGTGAATAGATGTTGACCATCCAAACCGTCAACGTGAATACAGTCAACATACTGTGGTGGTGAAAAATCATCCTATGCATCGGGATGGGTGTTTAATAAACATTTAAGAATCAGTGACATAACGTCCTTACCCTCATATATTACATGACTATCTTGTGCGCTTTGTCCAACGATTTAACTGTAATAGCTCACAATCTTCCTATGTTGTGGGGCAAAATAAAAAAAAAACGACTTTGACTTCATGCAACACCTTTTATCTAGCAAAGACATGCAAACTTAAAGGTACAGTCTGCGATTGTAATCCAATAAACTTTTTGTCAAGTCCGGCAAATTGCTCCTCATGGCCCTGTAGCTGTCTACTTTGTACATGCACTCTAAAAAACCTCTGGTGTTTGAACACAGCCCTGGCGCTACAAATGGGAAACAAAGCGGCTTGGACCGAGCCATGGACTATTATATCAAATAAAAAGATTGCTTCAGGACGACGGGAGGGAGGAGTGTAGTTTGATTGGCTGTTGAGCTCAAATATCAACCAAAAATCAACCACAAATAAGGCAGTGTGCCTTCAATCATAGTTGATTAGTGGTAATTCAAGCGGGTTGGAGAAATAATAAGAAGCAGTTGCAGTGGACCATAAATGTACAAAAAGGTTAACAAATTATGGTTGTGCATTCACGCTTTATTTGGTGGTACATTCCCCCCTTGATGCTCAGATGGATTCCGAGGAGATCGAGGTGGAAAGCAGTAGTGATGTGGGCCCCTCAGGACGGGAGGAGCCGTCGGAGAGTGGCATGGGCATGGAATCATCAGAGGCCATGTCTGCTGATAGCAGCGACGCTGCTGCCCCACCGGCCATGGCTCCAGAGTCAGACTGCCACGTGGGACAAAGTTCAGAGGGGATTGTGGTGAGGATATCTGCTGAACATGGCACATGTGACTTGGGTAGCAGCACGCATGCATTCACGCTTTCTATGTACAAGACGTTTCACAACCTGTACCTACAGGAAAGACAGTGAGTGAGTGTACATGTACGTATGTTGTTCTTTCGTTGTTCACGCTCTCACAAGGGCGTTTTTGTGTTTTTTTTAAGGTGTTCATCCCAGAGACGAGCTCCAGTACGGATGTGCACGGTGTCCATCTGCCAGACTCCTCTTCTGTCGCCCAGTCCACCAGCGTGTCCAGCGTCTCAACGGTGACACAGTCCATCATGGTGTCCGGGTCAGCCCAGGTGGTGGTGCACTCAAGCGCAGCGTCAGATGGAGGGATGATGGTGTCCGACTCCACAGCCTCCACATCCTCCGACTTGGGCTCTGCCATTGACAAAATTATCGAGTCAACCATTGGCCCTGATATTATGAATGGTTAGATTATTATTTTGTATTGAATTGTCAAAGAGGAATGCAACCGGCGTGTTTTTTATTTTACTGCATGCATACAGTATAAATAAAAGCTTGTCATTTTCTTCAGGATGTATTGCTGTGACAAGTGCAGAAGACGGTAGTGCCGAGACAACACAGTACTTAATCCTACAAGGACCAGATGATGGTAAAAAAATCACCTATAAAAAGAATCCATCCTCCTGTTCTCCCCCTATGATCAGGACCCATTTGTGACTTCATGTGTCTTCGTGTTTGACTTTGCAGGAGCTCCCATGGTGGCTCACATGTCATCATCCGCCCTGTCCAGCCGCATTGCTATTGATGCTCTCGCAGACGGACCCACCTCCACCTGCTATGACCAATCAGACATGGCGGATGGAGTTCGGGGCAGCCTGGAGCCGGATCAACCGGACCAGACGGGTCACTCTGGCTACCAAGAGCACGAGGCAGGCAGTAGTAGCAGCAGCAGCAGCCGCAGCAACCGACCGGACCAAACCGGGGAGGCGCAGTACATAGAATGCAGCAGCGAGCAGTCTGATCGTCCGCGGCTGTGTCGCTTCACAGACTACAGTGTGGACAACTCTGACGAGCCTTTGCAGGGCTACGTCGAGTGCAGTGGCACCGACTCCTCGCCCCGCCACCACACCCGCTATGTGATGGAGTGCAGTGGCGGGTACCTGGAGAGTAGTGCCGTGGATGATGCAGAGCGGCCGCAGCACTCCAGCTACATCAGTGACGGCAGCGCGGGCGGCTCGTTCTCCCAGCGGGGCTCGCACTATGCTGAGTGCGTCACGGCAGGCCCCGACCAGCCCGGCTGCTCTCACTACCAGGAGCACGAGAGCACCCAGCCGGACCAGCCCCAGGACTCGGAGGACCGGCCGCAGGGTTCCGGGTATATAGAGTGCAGCACGGGCCAGGGTTCCCAGTACGCGGACGAGGGCACGTCGCAGCGCTCCCAGGCTGATACGGCAGGTAGCAGCAACCTGCCCGAGCAGATGGACTGCAGTGAGAGCCAGTCGGGGACGTACATCAGCAGCAGCGGGACCTACTCCGCGCAGCCCGAGCAGGAGGCTGCCCCAGAGTGGTCCCCCAGTGGGGAGAACGGACAGCAGGCCGACGGCGGAGTGGTGGAAGAGGTGGGGTTGGAGTTGGGACGCAGGGACCGGGCGCCTAACCTGGCGGAGCTGGAGGAGATGATGGAGGTGGTGATCGTGCAGCAGTTCAAGTGCAAAATGTGCCCCTACAAAAGCGTCTCGAAGGACACACTCATTAACCACATGAGAGACAGACATTTCAAGCCCACTGGTATGAAACCATCATAAGATTGTGAACAGAGTTATGAAGGAAAAAACATTGCCATAAAGTTTTGTATTTACACTGTAAAGATGTTTTTTATAAGAACTATTAAAAGAGTATGGACATAACATACATTTCCATATATGACCTTCTTTTCATTTTGTTACTATTGCAAGGACATTTGACCTGATTTGCCACTTACGTCAGTACCTGACACAAGGCCTATGCACTCGTGCAACATTAAAGATTGGGGCAAAAGACAACTCATCAGATGATTCTGGGTTAGGCATTTGATTGATTATCATTTGAATTTCAGGTCCTCCACCAAAAAAACGGGGTCGAGGTAGACCTCGGCGCTCTGAGGCAGTGGTGCGGCAGGTGGTGGCAGTCAAGGTGGAAGAGCCAGCAGAGGAAGAGGACGATGACATTGTGGATGCTGGCGCTATAGACGACGCTGAAGGTCAGTGAAATTCTTGGCAATTTCCTGTAGAACCCTGACACCATATCATTCATTCATTCATTCATTCATTCATTCTGTCGGCCATTTATTCATTCTCTTCCCCTTCTCTACAATCACCTGTCTGCAGAGGACAGTGACTATAGCCCTGCAGATAAAGAGTACCGCAGCAGACAGGCTCCACCTCAGCGCCAAGCTCCCTCCTCCTGCCCATCCTCCTCCCAGGACAGACCTCGACGGAGGGTTGGGAGACCAAAGAAATTCGGCGGCAGTCAGGGTGGGTCTGATGGATTGGCTGCATTATTATAGTTCATGCTGGAAAATTGATCATCGATTGATATCACTGACATGCAGTTGTGATCCATCCTAGTATCTTCTTGTTTCACTCGAACAGAAGCAGATAGTGTGTCTAAAACCAAGGGGAGTGGGGATGCTCAGGCCTCTGAAGAAGCTAGTTCCTCTGGGCTTGGGAACGGAACCACCTCCTTGGCCAATGGGAGCCAAGCTGAACCTGGGGTCAGCCAATCAGATTCCGAGAACAAAGACCCATCATCAAACACCGGGCCTGATGAGGCAGAGTGTTATCCTAGGAAACGTGGTCGGCCCTCCAAGAGGTTTCTGCGGAAGAAATATAGAAAGTACATCAATCGCAAGTAAGTAATTGAAATGACGAATTGAATCGAATTGAAATGACGAATACAGTGATCCAGTGTATTTATCATCGGATTCCTCATTTCTCAGTAGGTATTATAAATCGCTGAAACCCCTCCTGAGACCCCATAACTGCTGGATCTGTGGCTCTCGCTTTCTCTCTCAAGAGGACCTCCGATTTCACATCGAATCGCATGAAGGCAACGACCCGGAGTGCTTCAAATGCCTTCAGTGCAACTATCGGTGCAAGCGCTGGTCTTCCCTAAAGGCGAGTGTGAATTACTATACTGTTCCATGCGACTTGACAGAGATGTAGTACCAGTCAAGTTTCCTGTTCCTTTATATATCTTCTATTAAGGTTTTTTTTAAATGTTTGTGCACATCAAAAATGTTCTAAATGCCATGTGATTGTGCTGAACTTGCTATGCTGCATTTACTCAGAACTGTTCTTGGTTTTATTGGAGATGTGAACCTGGGATTTCTTGACAGGAGCACATGTTCAACCATGAGGGAATCAAGCCATATAAATGTGACGAGTGTGACTATACGAGTGTGTACAAGAAGGATGTGATCCGGCACTCAGCTGTTCACAACAAAGACAAGTAAGAAGAAGCTTCTTACAAACAGCATATTAGAGCAACATATTTTTGGTCTTGAGCCTTATAGCTAAAGGACAATCTATAACTGAACTGTTTTTCTGTTCCAGGAAAAAGAAGCCAGATTTGGTAAGATCCCTTTTTTTCTCTTTTTTTTTTTCTCTTTCTTTCTTTTACTTCCTGTTCATTCCTGTTTACTGTTGAGAATTAACAATACTCAGGTCTTCTCTGCTCAGGTGCCCAAGATCTCCCAGTTCCCTTGCCCAATATGCCACAGAGTGTACCCCATGCAAAAGCGCCTGACCCAGCACATGAAAACCCACAGCAATGAGAAGCCACACGTGTGTGACAAGGTGAGCGGCAACCCAGTGCATTATCCTCTGTCCCTCAGGAGGATCTTACAGACACTCAGACCATATAAATTATGTTTGGTATTCCATTGGAAATATAACAATGAAGGTATAAATAATAGTCATTCCTTTTCAGTGTGGGAAGTCCTTTAAGAAGCGGTACACTTTTAAAATGCACCTTCTAACTCATATCCAAAGTTGTGGAAACAGCAGGTTTGAGAAGACAGGGTGAGGAGTCTTCTCATTTATACCATTTATCGATGTCTACATTTCCGTAAATACTTAGAGAACATGCTTCATATATCTACTTGTTTTTTTAACATTTATCTTTTTAAACTATATCAGGTTTAAGTGTGAGTTTTGCGACTACACGTGTGAAAACAAGAAGCTCCTTCTGAACCACCAGCTGTCTCATACCAGTGACAAGCCCTTCAAATGTGACTACTGCAAATACTCGACTACCAAAGAGGACTTCCTAGTGTCTCACTTGGCCATTAAGCACACTGGTGAGTCCGCTTGGTCGGGAGCTGTCGTGAACTGCTGTCAGTGGAACTATTGAAGGAGAACTCTATGGAAACCTCACCTCAATTCAGTTGTTTGAATTGTATTCACTTCCATAGTGCAATTAACTATTGAGCAAGCACATAGGCAACGGTATCAAGGAAATACTCCCCTTTTCTACTCCGTGACATGATTTAGAGGGATTTAATGGTTGCGCTTTCAGTCCAGGTTCCAGCTCATCAAACACTCTCTTTATTTGTCCCCGGCAGGAGAGAAACCCTTCTCGTGTGAACTGTGCCACTTCACGACCAAACACAGGAAGAACCTGCGGCTGCACGTGCAGTGCCGCCACCCAGAGGCGTTCGAGGAGTGGAGCCAGAACCACCCAGAGGAGCCGGTGCGCCGACGCCGCCGGCCCTTCTTCACCATACAGCAGATTGAGGATCTCAAGCAGCAGCATGAGTCCCAGGGCATCCAGAACACCATTGTGAGTCGGGAGGAGAGGGGAATGGCCACCAGTCGGAGCTCTTCTGGGAAAAGGTTAGGGGAAACTGAGTGATTCCACGTGTGGTCACTTGTCTGATTGCTCTTTGCTCTGTGTGGGTTTAGGTGTCCGTGGATCCAGTCACCCTTCAGGCCATGCACAGCATTGACAACGCCTCTGTAGCCCAAGATGCAGATGGCAACACAACCATCATCTATGAACAAGGTCTGTGATCATCTTTCCATGTGGTCCGCTTTAAAATATCTGTTTGTCTACAGAGGCATGCTTACACTGTTACCTAGCGATAAGAAATCATATATTGTCGTCAATAGTGCTGTCAAAATGAACGTAGCATAAAGAGCAATGCAAAGCAAGGATGCCTTCATTGGCTTAAGCCCACACTGTGAGGAATGGAGTTTTAATAGCTAAAATGCTATTTCACAGGCTAAAATAATGACTGTTAAATTGTTAGAAAGTGAGAGAAATGGAAAAGTGCTTAAATGGAAGACCTACAGGGGTCTGTTTTCCTCCCCTTAAGTGTATATAACATGAATCGAGCCTCTGCCACCTTGGCCAAACCTCTTGGTAACTTCCATGAAAGGAGAGGAGGTAGGGGTGCACAACTTTAGTAATACACTGCCCCCGATCAGCTTGGAATGCATGAAATCAGCATGAAATCTCACTAGCAGACAGCTAGTCAGGCTTACATATAGGTTTTTGAAGTAGTAGTATTCATGCTGATCTTCTGTGCTTCTAAAGTGGGCTCAACAGACCTGTCGGCCCAGAATGCCCTAGATCTGCTTCTGAACATGAGCAACGCCCGTGAACTCGCGGGAAACGCACTACAGGTAAACCTCACCTTACAAAACAAAAAAAGAGTTGTATTTTCCATAGACTACTGTTACAGCTAATGAAGTATTTTGAAGAGCTTTGCCAAAAGCAAGCTTTTGTCATTGTGGAGGTAGATGTTAGACCTTTATGTTAGTATGTTTATATGTTTTATGTCCTATGCACCAACCACACAAAGATCAAGTTAATTTCCTGTATGTGTAAATATACTTGGCCAATAAAAATAATTCTGATTCTGATGTGTTTCTGGGGGGGATACTCTTTACTTTAGGTTGCAGTGCTGAAGCAGGACAGTAAGACCCTGGAGCCAGGCACGTGGGTGGAGGCCGAAGAGGGCGCCCAGGATGTTTCACTGCAGTCCCAGAAGGTGGTGACGTTTCACGTGGCGGAGAACGGGGAGACACTGGTGCAGGAGGCCTTTGAGTCGAGTGTTGGCGAGGCAGGCGGGGAGATCACCCAGATCGCCATCAGCGCCTACGAGGAATCGGCCGACTTCAGTGTGGTGGAGCAGGCTGCCGAGGAGATCCACAGCACTGACCCATCATACAGGTACCTCTGTCGAGTCCCCCTGGTACACAGCTGTGCCTTTCTCTTCATTATTCATAAATATTACATTTAATATGCACTTGATTTGATTTTAGGGTCCTTACCGACAACTGGTGCCATGTTCTGAGTGTTAAATGTGTAAATGTTCTGAGGCTTTGGTCGTGAACGCAGAGCGCTCACTCTTTCTTTGTGTGGTGCCTATTCAGCAGTGCAGAGGAACTCCCCACTGACGCTCAGGCCATGGAGGTGAGCAGCGATGGCGTGTCTGACTCAGGAATACTCAGGGAGCACAAAGACAAGTTCTACCTGAGCTCCAGCCTGACCGACGGTATGATGCAGCAGGTGGAGGTAAGGTCATCACTGCCTTCTACATCCATATTTAGTCATTTAGCAGACGCTTTTATCCAAAGCGACTTACAAGGATGTATATCCATTTTACATTTACACGGATGACACACTGCACATCAGGAGCATTTAGGGGTTCAGCGTCTTGCTCAAGGACGCTTCGACATGGAATCGAACTAGCAACCTTCTGATTACTAAACAACTTCTCTACCTCCTGTACCACTGTCGCCCTTCTCTGTTTGCTTTCTTTTAAAGTAACGCTATGCAACAATTTGATACTTTTTGAGATATTGTTTTATAGGCAACTAGTTTTGGTACCATCCTCAAATTAATTTTGATAGCATATGGTCATGTGGAGGACCGATAAATACCTGTGTCTTCCCCACTAGCCATCTAGGATATGCCCTATGTAGTTCTGTGTACCAGGCTGGAACACCCGGCAAAAATGGAATTATTGCTGCTTTAAGAGACTGTATAGTTTGAAAGAGCACACAGGTTACCATAACCATAAGTTATGGGGGGCACTGTAGCTCACACAGTAGCCTCGACCACATTCGGGCTTGACGCCCATGGAGGACACAGGTTCAAATCCGGCCCGATGTCATTTCTCCAGTCCACTCCCCACTTCTTCGCCCTCTCATTTCCTGTCCCACTCTTCACTTACCTATCAATTAAAGTCATAAAAAAAAGAAAAAAAAACATCAGTTATGCTGGGCAAGCCTATATAAGAGCTGTATGTAACTGTGAGTTGTTCTGTCGCACGTCCTGTCAGCTGAGCAGCGAGGCGTCGGGCTCTCCCTACTCCCGTCAGCAGCTCAACACCAAGAGGTTCTCCTGCCGGATCTGCATGGAGTCCTTCCACGGCCGCTCCGACATGGAGAACCACAAGAGGGCGCACATCGACCCCAGTACCTTCAAGTGTCCGGACTGCGAATTCACAGCCTCCTCCTGGGCAGAGGTCAAGGTCAGGCCCACAACACACCAAACTGATTGTTTAGGCACATGACCTTTAACCTGACCACCATCCACTGTTAACCTGTTGTGCAGATCGTCCAGTCATGTTAAGCGTCACACTCTCTCTGTTTGGCAGGCTCACATGGCGCTGCATTCCTACCTGCGGCCGCACAAATGCACCAGTTGCAGTTTTGCCTCAAAGAACAAGAAGGACCTTCGGCGTCACATGATGACCCACACTAATGAGAAGCCTTTTGCCTGTGATCTTTGTGGGCAGAGGTAGGTCTAGTTTGAGCACAAAGAATATTCTTGTGTCGGCAAAAGCATTGACTACTTATAACCAAGGGCCTTGGTATTGCTTTTGTTGGCTAATATTAATTGCTAGAAAAAACTAAATATAACTCTGCTCTCTCTGTAGCAAACAAATGAATGCTGTGATACAAACATGTTTACTTGAAATATGGAATGGTAAAATAAATAGTTTTTTAAAAATTCTAAAGGGTTGAATTACAGGGAATGGTCAAATATAATAATATTTGGCAGGAATGTTCTCCAGGTTCTGGCAGGAATGTTCTCCAAGTTCTGACACCTCTGGTTGTGGCTTTCCAGGTTTAACCGTAACGGGCACCTAAAGTTCCACATGGAGCGGCTGCACAGCCAGGACCCTCCGGCTCGCAAGACCAGGCCGGGCACGTCCCAGACAATCATAGTCAACAGTGACGAGGAGGCCCTGGCCACTTTGCAGTGTGAGTGGCTGTTTTCAATCTTGGTCCGTTTCGCTGGTCAGAACTTGAGTCGGGATATTCCCTCCTCCCCCTGCCCCCGTTGGACTCCTTTCACATTACATTATTTGGTTGCGAACCTGACCATGGACTGTTGTCATCAACTCACTGAGGAATGTGCAACTTTTATTTACCAATGACGCAAGGCAATGGCCTGGAGAAATAATGGAAAGCCACAATCGCTTTGCTTGCTGAACACACATGCCTATATGTCCTCTAGTACCTATTCTTTTGGCAATTTTGGAAAATTGCATGTTAATTCATAATTTGACATTTAACATAAAAGTGAATTGATTGCCTTTGTTCGCACTCACCGTGAACGGAGCTCAAGTTCGATTGCAACCACCTTCTCCTGGTGGTTGCAGTTCTCGTACCTGGGTCCTTTCCCGGGTCAGAAAAACTACTCTCACACCTGCAAATCGAACTAACTCATTAAACCGTCTCGGATCCGGACCAATCACTCTAGTGTGAAAACAGACAGACAGACTGTCAGCACTGGTGTGCAGGGCTCACTGGTGTGCAGGGCTCACTGTGTGCGGTCGTATAACTGATTCCTGTTGTGTGCAGCAGCCTTGCAGGCGGGGCAGACGGTGATCAGCCCTGAGCAGCTGCAGCAGGCCCTGGGCCAGGACCACATCATCGTCTCCCAGGAGCAGTCACTCTCTGACCAGGTACACACACACACACACACACACACAGAAATGTGTCTTTCGGCCTACAGAGATAAGGGACGGTGACGTTTTTGTTTTTTTTTGCCGGAAGGTAGACAACCCAAACTCAGAACATGTTTATTCAAAATATGTTTGTTGTTGTTGTGATATCTACTAGTGAGAGTGATAATAGTGATCTGTATTGATAACTATTAATAAACTGCACCAGGTCACAGGTTAACTCATGATCCAATTTTTCCTCTTCAAAATCAATATAACACAGACGAGGAAGAAGAAAACCTCTTCTTCATAGGGTGGAATAAGTTATTAACCAGGAGAACTTGTTTTCAGGAGGAGGCCACCTATATCCAGCAGATCACCACTGTGGACGGGCAGACAGTCCAGCACCTTATGACCGCTGATAACCAGGTGATTAGGCTTGTCACACACACACACACACACACACACACACACACACACACACACACACACACATGCAGTAGGCATCAGCAGCTTGTTCTCTAGTATGTCTGTTCATCTTTCCGACTGAGCTTCCCTGAGGATTAGGAAGGGTTATAAGGGGAGTTTTCAGTGCCCCCCCTTAATGTGCCGTTCGCCTCTCACACAGGTTCAGTACATCATCTCCCAGGACGGAGTCCAGCACTTACTCCCCCAGGAGTATGTGGTAGTGTCTGACGGCAACCACATTCAGGTGAGGCATCGAGTTTGAGATATTGAATGGACCGCTATTCATTGTGTTTGATAATGTGTTTGGCCTGACTCATGTAAGGACGTCATTACAGCCCGCATGATTGAAATATACATAACAAAAACAAAAAAAAGCTGAAAAAGAACACAAAGTAAGAAATGTAACTGATGCCTTGTTCTGTTCCCTTCTTTGTGCCTATAGATGCCAGATGGCCAGATTGCGCAGATCCAGTACGAGCATGACGGCACGTTTCTACAGGAGCAGCAGGTCAGAAAACCAAACCCACGTTACAGGCCAGCAGGCCTTGTGACACCACTTTATTAAGCACATGGGTCTTTGTCCATGTAAACAATAGCCAGCCACAGTATCACAACACACTGAATCAACAAAATCAAATCAAACTTTATTTGTACGGCGCATTTTATAACAGGAGTTAACACAATGCGCCTCACAGAAGGAAAATGGGGTTACAAACACTCGTAAAGACACACAGATTTTCCAGAGATAAATAAACAGGAAATGGCCTACTAACCACACTGTACTAACAATTGCCCTTCTTCCTGCGTCCAGATTGCACTGACTCATGACGGGCAGATTCAGTACGTGCCTCTCAGCTCCGAGCAGCAGATCGTCAGCCCTGAGGACCTGGAGGCTGCGGCCCACTCGGCTGTCACAGGTACAAACTCCGACCCCACCCTTACAACGTGGTCCATTGCTTAAGCAACAGCTTCATACTAATCAAGAGTTAAAATCCCTTAAATACATTTAGAAAAACTATTAACTTTGGATTTTTCTAACCGTATGTCAACTTATTCATGTACTTACAATACAAATTTACAATAAATATTAGAGGCATTTGAGTGTTGCCGTTCCTGACAATTCAATTAAAGTAGAAAGGATTGCGTAGAAATATTTGAATGTGGGAGATGTGTTGTGCATGGTACAGGAGAAAGAAATATGCAGATCTCAAGATGCTGTGTGTGTGTGTGTGTGTGTGTGTGTGCGTGTGTCTGTGTGTCTGTCTATGTGTGTGTGTGTGTGTGTGTGTGTGTGTGTGTGTGTGTACGTGTGCGTAAAGCTGTTGCAGATGCAGCCATGGCACAGGTACAGACTGTCTACACTGAGGCTACACCTGAGCAGCTGGAACAGATGCAACAGCAGGGCATCCACTACGATGTCATCACATTCTCTGAGGACTAGAGACACCGACACACCAACACACACACACACACACACGCTGCTTACTGACGGACTCTCTGTACATACTAAAGCGACGTGGGCCTGCAGATACATAAGCACTCTATTGCTGAGTCCCTGTATACAGAGCGGACCATAGGGGGCTGCCATCATTCATTTGATGGGTTGTTTGTAATATAAATAGAGCTTTTTTATTCTCAAAAAAAGTACACCACTTGCTTGTGGCTCTTATATGTTGGGTGCTGTACAATAAGAGGCAGAATACTTTATGGGAGGATAAGTGACTTTGTAATTATTTAAAATGATTTAATTTATCTACAAACATGTGCCTGAGCTGCTTTGACTTTCGTGGACACAGAAAAAGTTCTATTAGCCGACATATTTTGTGATCGAGCGTTTTTTTGTATGTTCTTTTAAATGATTGAATCGACTACAGTGGTACTATGTACTATTTTTCTGTGTGGCTCCGTAGTCGCAGAGGTCCAGAGATGCTTTTGTTGTCTAGGCCTTTGGTCAGTATGGTTTTGTTTTGTTCTGTTGTACGTGTTCATCTGTTGCAAATCTGTTCCTCACTAGGAGAAGCTTTGCTCGCGAGTTGCTAGAGATAAAAGAAAAAAACGGAGTGAAGTTTAACCTGAAACCAAATAAATCACTTTACATTGTCAGTTCGCTCACGCTTGGCTGCGCACATGTGCTTGCTTCCATGCCTCCACTCATATTCACCCTTAGCTTTATGTCACACCAACACTGTGCATTAGGTCTCCACCTCAAGCCTCGACATTCGTATCAGCACAGGGTTGGCACGGATCAGCCTGTGGACTTTCTGATTCATCCTCTTTCATGGAATACACTTGAGTTTATTTGATTGGTTCCATGTGAGGTTTTCACTCACCTCTTGCTTTTAAGGGGTGAGTTCACTCACCTTGTTGCTGCAAAAGAAGCTCTTGAGGAGATGGGTGACTTCTTTGAACTCTACTTGAGCTCATAGTCACTCCACCCATGTAGTACACAGAGCTGGGGACTAATGGATAAGCACTAGGACTCGTGGGTTTAGCCCAGAAAGTACACACATTGGGTGCTGCCATCTTCACAATATCCTGTTCCGGGTAGAAAACTAAGACCAACCAACTAAGCAGTACATGACTAAATCGAGACTGGTCTATGCAATACATATTAGACACCAAGATCAGATTTATTCAATTTGTAATTGGCTAAGTGGTACTACACACGACAGATTCGAAAATAATAGATTATAGAATAGACGTATGATTATATGACGTATAATAAATGTATGATTAATGAAAGGATCCAATGGAGAAATCACTTCTTACCAGCATGATATCTCAGCATTTGAGCCTTAATGAAACTGACTATGGATAAATCCCAGCTGAGAAAGATATTTGCACTGTAGTATCTTTGCATTGTCTGAACAAACATATAAATGGAAAAAAAATATGTGGGGAAGAATTGCCTTTGCCAATAAAAAAGTTAGTTCCTCATTTTTTGGCCCACTCACATTGCTTTGCAGCAGAAGTGCTCACAGTGTTCAAGAGACCTGTTGATGGTGGAAGATGAGACTTCTACTCACCCTGCTTTTCTGTCTTAAATATGGTAAGACTCCTGTTCAAAGCCTCACTGGAATAATAAGAGCATTGGCTGAGGTTGACACTCACTGTTTTTCAGGTGTTTATCCAGCGAGAGGGCAACAGAGGACAGATGTGTTTGGGCAAGTGCTACTTCAAATGTATTTCAATCCGTTCTATAATCTGTTTGAAAAAGCGTGCTGTAAATCTGACACGAGTGGATGTAGCGTGTTTTTGAATAACAGAGGATATGTCAACAATTTCTATAACGGAAGAATATCCCTGAAAGAGTTTAACGGGGGGATGGAAGTGAGGATATGGAATCTACAGAGAGGTGATGCCGGTTATTATAGATGCACCGTTCTTGGAAAGACATCCGCCATCGTCTACAAGGACATTTATGTTGAGATTGTTGGTAAGGACATATTCTTGCCATCAGTGCTACTGCTGAAATTGAATAAAATGTAATGAAGTAATGAAAATGTTGAAGGGTAAATTGGTGGCATGATTTTGCCTTTAAAAGCTTTGTTTACTTGCACTGATGTTCGGGCACTGGAGGACCTGTGACCTGACATTTTGGTATAAAAGACGACAACTTAAATGACTAATTGTTCTGTGACTCAGATGAACTTGCTCTGACCACAGCTGGGGCGTCAGTGGTACTGGAGGTAGAGGAGTCGTTTAGTAATTAGAAGGTTGGAAGGTTGCTAGTTTAATTCCCCACTCCTCCTTACCAAGTGTGTGAGTGTCCTTGAGCACGACAGTCCTTGAGCAAGACTGAACCCCTGAAACTGCTCCTGATGTATAGATGCAAACATTCCTTGTAAGTCGCTTTGGATGAAAGCGTCTGCTAAATGTAATGTAACACAGCTGTGAGTGTGTTTGCATGGATGTGTTCCCCATGACCATAGGGATCTTTGTATTCCTCTGCAGACACAGTGGCCCGTCTAAGCCCTCTCCCGCCTACTCACCAACCCTCCAACCAGCTGACAACTGTCACAGCCTTGCCCACCTCTGCTGCACAGACCTCAGCTGCACAGACCTCAGTTGCTCTCTCTGATATTCACGAAAAGCCTCGGTAATCTATCATATCACAAACACAACAATGCAATTTGTAACTATCTCATGAGAAGAAAGCCAATCTCATGTCATACGACAAAATGTTATTCCACTCAGTGTGAAATGCCAACAAAGATTGAATTTTGGATTGGATGTTTAGGACATTTTTTTGTGATTTGCAACCCTACTGAAGTGAGAGCATGGCCCTACATGCAAATACTAATTTCTGTGTCATTTTATTTCTTAGACTCACATGGACGTTGTTGTTGTTAGTGGGAGCAGGATTCAGTTTGATCCTGGGGATTCTCATCTCAGCAGTAATGGCCGTGCTTCACCACAGAAAGAGGGTGAAAGGTACTTCATTTTTGCATATAATGGATCACTGCATCCTATTGATTCTGTCCATTACGGGATTTAGTTATGTACAATCTGAAATTAGGATTAAGCTTGAGTTTGAGGTCTTTAAGATTTTACAGTATAAGCTGTGATTGTTTGCTGACATAAAATAAATCGCCCTTTATTGTGTCTTGGTTTCTGGATTTCTTACATTAAAAGATGTTAATAATGCCATGAGTTTTGAGTGGTAATGTGTGTGTTTCCCTTTTCACAGACAAATATAGAGGAAAGCCATCTGACTCCAAAGATAGCATCCTGTCTGTAAGTAACTATATTTGAATCTTTCCTGTCTGACTCAGGGTCAAGTGACTTGTGTGGAGCTATCATAAATAATACAGACTACAGATTCTCCTTTTGTTTCAATAGTTACATCTTAGTCAGCCTTCCCTTTGTCCCTTAGTACCACTGTTTAGTAAAAATAGTAGAAAGAGTTATTAACTTAACTTATAAAAATACATATACAGTAGACTGGGTGAGACAATGCAGGATGATGACGGTCCTGCAATCCTTCAATGCTTCTGAATGAACCTAATTAGTTTGTATTAAGACTGCTTTCTACCCTCACATTCACACTTTAAAGCACACCAGTGAAGAAGTGGCCCCTATCATCTACACTGTGGTTGACTTCAAGCCTCATGAAGAAACCAGTGAGCTCTATGCAAACGTATGTATGCATAGCCCAAGAACAACCAGGGCCAAATCACCACTGGAGGCCCTGGACACTGTTGAGTATTCCACTGTTGCCATAAGTCTTTGACTGACTCTTTACATTTCGCTAGATGTCATTTAAAGAGGTACATGCTGACTACTGTCCCTCTCTGAAAGATGGCTGTTGTTGTTGATGATGTTATAAGATGTTGAATTTTTTTTTTTTGCTTGAATATTGAACTCTGTGCCATTTCAAGTTATTCAAACCGAAAAGATAAAGAATGTACAGTTTTTTTTTGTCAATTGTTGAAATATATATAAAATCAAACATTGTGTGTTTTTGCACCAGTTGTGTGCGAAGTATGTATACATAAACATGCAGGAACGCTGAATTTGAGTCATTGTTTTTATTTATATATCTTTGTTCACGGTGCACATTTCATCATGCTCACAATCACATAGAGCCAGATAAATGTTTCATTTGACAACTCAATGGTATTTACGCAACTGGAGCGAGACCCACCATATTGTATTGCCTGTCAAAGACAGTGTAAAACTGCCTGATGAAAACGTCACCCAGGATCCAGAGCTGGTCGCCACCTCCGTTGCCGAAGCCAGTGGTACAGCTATTGTATCCCTGTAACAAAGACACACGGTGATCACATGTCAGTGAAAGCTGATATTGACATTTATTCCACCTCTTGCTATAACAAGCTCATTGTTTTGTGTGTCTTATTTGCACCCACCTGAGACACATAGGCAGATGCTGGGATGGTGAAAGCATGTCCGTTGATTGTGAAGGTGACCTCAGGCATGTTCTGGATGTTTCCACAGGACACGGAAGCCTATAAGGAGACACACCCAAGTAAGAGTAGTCCTCTGCTTTTGTGTTTTTTTTCCCCACAGTCTAACAAATTCAATAAAAAACAAATACTTACATCACCATACTGGTCGGTGGTGGCGCCCACCCAGCTGTTCATGTTGCTGATGTCACCGGAGGGTCCAATAATGAGGGAGGTTCCGGTGTCAACAATAGCCTGACACCCACCAGAGCAAGCAACAGTATTTCCATTGATGGTGACACTGTAATGGCGCAACAAGATGAAGTCATATTGGGGAAATAGTTTGATACGTGTCTCGGTGGGTGTGTCTGGGTGTTGGATGGACCTGTACAATACCTGTCCATTGCGATCTGCCAGTAGGACTCTGAGGTGAGAGGAATCCAGCTGAAGCTGCCGGTGTGGTACTGAGAGTCGATCTCACCAAACAGCACCACACTGCCTGTCTGACTGTTCCTGGAGCAATAATGGACAAGAATGGTGGTTCATTTTTGACTGATTTACAGTACTGTGCAAAAGTTTTAGGCTGGTGTGAAAAAATGCTGTAAACTAAGAATGCTTTCAAAAATGGAAGTGTTAACAGTTTATTTTCATCAATTCTTCATAAATTAACAAAATGCAGTGAAGGAACAGAAGAAAATTCTAAATTAAATCAATATTTGGTGTGACCACCCTTTGCCTTCAAAATAGCATCAATTCTTCCAGATACACTTGCACAGTTTTTGAAGGAACTCGGCTGGTAAATTGTTCCAAACATCTTGGAGAACTAACCACAGATCTTCTGTGGATGTAGGCTTCCTAAAATTCTTCTGTCTCTTCATGTAAACCCAGACAGACTCGATGATGTAGAGATCAGGGCTCTGTGGGGGTCATACCATCACTTGCAGGACTTTCTGTTCTTCTTTAAGCTGAAGATAGTTGTTAATGACATTGGCTGTATGTTTGGGGTTATGTTCCTGCTGCAGAATACATTTGGTGCCAATCGTACGCCTCCCTGATGGTATTTCATGATGGATTAGTATCTGCCTGTATTTCTCAGCATTGAGGACACCATTCATCCTGACCAAATTTCCAACTCCACTTGCAGAAATGCAGCCCCAAACTGGAAAGGAACCTCCACCATGCTTCACTGTTGCCTGCAGACTCTCATTATTGTACCTCTCTCCAGCCCTTCGGCGAACAAACTGCCTTCTTCTACAGCCAAATATTTCTAATTTTGACTCATCAGTCCAGAGCACCTTCTGCCATGTTTCTGCACCCCAGTTTCTATGTTTTCGTGCGTAGTTCAGTCACTTGGCCTTGTTTCCTTGTCGGGGTAGAGCTTTTTGGCTGCAACTCTTCCATGAAGACCACTTCTGGTCAGACTTCCCTGGACAGTAAATGTCTGTACCTGGGTACCACTGGTTTCTGCCAGTTCTGAGCTGATGCCACTGCTTGAAATCTTCCGATTTCGAAGGTAAATAAGCTTGATGTGTTTTTCATCAGCTGCATTAAGTTTCCTTGGCTGACCACTGCGTGTACGATCCTCAACGTCTTCTTCAAAAGAGCTTGAACTGCACATTTTGAAACCCCTGTCTGCTTTGAAATCTTTGTCTGGGAGAGACCCTGCTGATGCAGTATAACTACGTTGTGTCTTGTTGCTGTGCTCAGTCTTACCATGTAAATGGATACAAAATAAACATTTATTGTTTACATTTTTCAAAGCATTCTTAGTTCATAGCATTTTTTCACACCTGCCTAAAACTTTTGCACAGTACTGTATGTCTGCAAGAAACACCACCATCTAAACCAACTAAAAAAAAAACATTGATAAAACTATGGGAACGATAGGAAAATGGGACATTTCGTATTTTCAAGGGCTGAACATGGCAGACTCACCCGCTCAGGTAGACGGAGAAGAGGTCCTGGGAGACCAGGCCCTGGCTCATCATGTTGTCGAAGACAGGGGTGGCTCCAGAGGCGGAGAGGGAGGGGAAGGCAAGACCAAGAATACCATCAGCCTGTTGGTACTGCAAGAACGGGGCCTCGGTTTCGCTCAGGCCAAAGATCTGGTTGCTCACACTGACTCCGGCCACCTTGAACGATACATCATCATTTGAATCAAATACAGTGTCACAACACAAGTGGCCCGAACCAGAAACATAAATATGGTAGTGAGGCACTGCTGCCTAATAAAGACTGCCTTATTCAGATAAAATAAATGAGGATATGTTGACATGGGGGCTTGGGGAGAAATACCAATAGATGGACCCATTCTGCTATTCTGGGCTTTCATCGTTCTGACTTTTCAATCAAAACAGGACAGGTGATTCATAATTACCCCGACAGTGTCGTAACCGAGAACACCAGTCATGCTGCCAGTTCCATACTGGATCTGGAGAGTCTGTTGAGTGCTCTTGAAAGAGCTGGAGCTCTGAGGGTTAAACTTCTGGTGGTTATCTGAAAGAGTGTGACATTTTTGTGCCATTTCAGAGAGAGGATGATTGAGCAGTTATTTCTGAAGAGTGTGTTGGACATACTGTGTGTCCTACTGGGGTCACACACAACCCGGTGAGCCATACTCACTGCAAGCAGCGCTGTTGCAGTACACAGAGGGGACCCACAGGTTTGAGGATCCAGTGTCAAAGACAACTGTGAAAGACTGGGGGGGATTACCGATGGTGATGACGCCATAGTAAGCAAGCTAAAATTAAGAAAATTACCAGTTATTAATCAACACGAAATAGTACAACACTTAATTTTGAACATGGTATCAAAATCAGACATAACTAAAGAACTTAAGTTGTTAAAAAAAAAATAATAATTTTTCACATGAAACTCTATGTCAATGTAAAAACCTGAAATAGGAAACGGGGCATATATTAAATAAGCATATCTGAGGCTGAAGGTTAACCAGAATGTTCAGGTTGTCAGACTTAAGAAACAGTTTTGTGTTTAACAAGAAAAATTAAACATTTTCACAAAAACAAACTGTGAATTTGCCGAGGGGAACATAACGATTAAAATCAGCTTCACACAGCCACCACTTTCTACATAAGCTAAGGGGTTTCTATTCCCCCATCAGTTCTTGTGCTGATGGGAACATGTTCTATGTCTAAACATCAATGTGGTAAAGCAATCAAGACAAATAAGCCCAGTGAGGATGTAAAACACTCGCAATGTTTCGTTTCTAAATATGGATCCATCGAGCATTCAGGACAGGCAGTATATTCTTGAGAGGATATGTTCTTTCTTGTCAGCGTTCTTCTGCCTATAATCCTTCACTTACATCAGCATCATTGGTCATGCCCTCAGGTCCATTTTGCTGGAACTTAACGAAGGGCTGGTAAGGGAACTTTTGCCTGTACTCCTCCCAGAGGCCCTTCTCCTTCAGTGCCTCCCGGGCTGTCTTGCCCTTGATCAGAGGCACACTGCAACACACACACACACACACACACACACTCACACACACACACACACACACACACACACACACACACACACACACACACACTCGCACACACACACACACACACAGACACATAGACACACACAAGGAATTGGGTATGATCACACATACAGTATGTGTGACAATCAAGAGGAGGAGACCTATCAGGGGTCCATGAGAGACTCACCGAATGCACTCGGAGAACGCCACCAAGGCAAGGAGAACGATAGCCCACTTCATCATGCTTACTCAGGTGAGGTTGGACCCAGTCAGTGAAGAAACCTGCTCCAAACTCTGCCATTTATATCCTCAAGGAAAGCTTAAGATAAGCCGGCTGATTAGATATAATAGAATCTCAGATACTCCAATGAAACAAAGTCACTAAATGTTCACATGACTTTGAAGTGATCTGATATAATTTCATAATGTGTGTCAATATTGGCAATGGGGGGAGCACCTTTAGTGCTTATACTATGTGGAGATATCATGTTTCAAAGTGAGGGCTTAGGAGCTTATGCTTATTTTTCATTATCATGTATCAATAGATACGTTTCTACATCATTATTTATGGATAACTCAAAACTAATTGTTACCTTAAAGCAATTAAACACAAAATATCTTTGTATGTTTAATTGTGCAATCACAGGTCCCCAAAGTTTATATCACTAATCACTATTTACCAAAAATACATTTGTAGATGTGTGTTTCTTTGCGTCTATTAATCACAGGAAACCAAAATGGCCGCGATGTGTATGTACAGTATATATATATATATTTTTATATATACTATATATTAATATACATTTTATACGTATGATATGATTGCTTGCTAGTTAACATACAGTTGGTTTAAGACACACAGATAACTAAGAGCTACTCTTTTCTATGCAAACAGACTTGCCAATATTTTTTGCCATGTCATTATTTTCCAAGATGGAGATAACAAGTAGGTCCCTATCAGTTGAAAAACAAACTGGTACTACAAGTTGCTCTGAATGGAAGGGTTGGGTCAGGACCACCAATATGCCAAAGCAAATGCCTGGTAGGCGTAAACTTACTTGGCAATAAAAACAATTCTGATTCTGACTCTGATTCATCCATAGGAATTACATTCATCGATGGTATCCATCCAAAGGAATTGTGTTAATTTTAACTTAAATATAAGCATGGCCTCCACGGGCTCAATGACAATAAGAAATTACATCGGACACAGCATCAGGACAGCTCTCTCCCTCTGGCCACCACCCTGTGACTGTAGCTCCTTGTGCATATAGTAAATAAAACACTCAATTCCAGACGATTAATGTAGTTCTGTCTCATAATATCTGGACATTTATGTCTAAATTTACTGCATGAACCCTGGCAAACCCTGTCCTTAGTTTGTTCGTGAGATATGCAGTCAAAGCAGATATGGTCCCCCTTACGAATAGACTTTCATGAGCAAGTAAACACATGGGTCACCTCCAGCTTTCATGTTCACGTATCTATCAACACGCCTGACCAGAGTTTTCCTTAAGAGCCAGCATTTCACACTGTAGGTTGAACTCTTCAAGGGCAGCTTTGTATGGAGCTATAACACAGTGTACTATCATGCCTTTAAATGAGTTGGGATAGAATAATACAGCTGATGTACTGAACATTTCACAAATGTTTGGGAAATGCTTCCTCTCCCTTCCTCTTCCTTTTTCTACCTCTCCTTATCCTTCTTCTAATGCTTTCTCCTCTAGTACTTAACCCGCATTTACAGTAGTTACATTCCTGCACTTTTGTATTTCTTATGTAAAACAGTATTTATTGTCAGACTAGGTCTCTATTACTTGTAGCTTGAATGTTCCTTCCTTTGAAAATCGCTTTGGATAAAGGCATCTGCTAAATGACTAAATGTAAAAGTAAATGTAATTGTAATTGTAAATGTAAATGTTTGTTGACATACTGAGTTGACTGTGTTTTATTTACTGTGTTTGCACTGTATTCTTTCTTAAGGATTCTGTTACATAGATGAGAGTACTCTGAGGATTGTTTATTATATAAACAAACAAAGATTTGAACATAAACATCTTACATTTTAATCCTGACCTTTTACACAGATCAATATATACATCGGACAATTTAAATAATTCTTACACATAATTTATTTGAAAACAAAAGCATAATACATATTAGATAAACAAAGATTATGGATAAAATTGCACAACTACAAGTCTTCTTCAGGAAGTGAATAATTAGAAGCTATATTTATATAATAAATGCTTCATGAAATTAAACATGATTTTTGCTTTGCCGATTCAGATGTTTAATGTGGCAGCTGCACTGTTTTGTGGAAAAAGAAGTGACTAAATGTATGTGTGTGCCAATGAGAAGAGAGGCGGTGCACATGATGGTGGTTTTTCCTCTTCTTTTCCCTCGTGCCTCTCCTTCAAGTAAGTCCACAGCAGTGTTTTGATTTAGTTTTTCCTGTTTCGTCCTTAGTTCATGCTGTCAAAAGTCTAAATTTTTTAAATCGCTGTTACACCTGTACCTGGTCTCTGTAAATCGTGTGCAGACCAGGTGCGGGAGACATGGGCAAGTGTGGTGCAGTCTCTTTCCAGGGAAAGGAACCTGTTCAGAGAAAGGGTGATTTGAATGTTGAATGAACTGTGCCCCCTTGTGGAGTTATACACATCATGTAAAGAAGCTGACAAAAACATTTTCAGATCTTGACATAATCTTGTACAATAATGTTTTTACAGGTCCTGTGGAAACTCATTCAGGTAAAACACTCTACACATATCATTATGTTATACAAAAATAGTTTTCTGACTAGTCAAGCTGACATAAAATCTGATAGCTTTGCCACTATCTCCACTATCTGGCACAACTCCACTTCTTTTGACATTAAGACAGTACCTGATGATAAGGATCCGTATTTGTCTGGATATATCTGAACAATCTTACGTTGTCTGGCTCCAAGTAATACAACTTCACCACAAGTACTGACCCTATCCCTGGTCCCAGTGACAGGGAGAGTGATATAAGATCCATATCTACTGAGGATCAATATTTCCTGCAGTTATCAGCACCTTGTGCCAGAGGAGCATCCTAGCTTCGGCTTGATACAGTATCTAAATTCTGCTTCCCCTTTTGCTGTGAGGAGTAGACTGTCTCTCTGTCAGTGTGTTCTGGGGCGTTGACTGCCATTTATTAAGAAGAAGTTACCAAAGACATCCCTGTAGTCTAATTGGGCTGATTAATTCATCCATTGTTTGACTCATGGACTATATTGCTCATTTTACATTTCCACATAGAAGATTTTAACATCCAGAGTACCTTGAAAGCATTTTAATGCTGACAAAGATTAATGTCTCCTTTCTAGCTAATACGTCCATAATTACATATTGATTAAAATCACAAAAGAAGATGAAGAGGCACAGAAAGAAAACATACATGAAAGCTATTTTAAATAATAGGAATGCGCATCCTCAGGACTGTTTTTCCAAATAGGTGAAGGAGTGGCATTATTCAGTCATTCTTTATATTGAAATATACTTTATAGTCACTCTATATTAAATCAAACATAATTGCTACCTTATGGCTGTAGGGGTGACACTCATCGCCCTCATCACCCCGCGGTGTGCACATGCGCAATCCCCGCAGCCACAGGCTCACAGCGCAGCACAGTCCAAGACCACACTGCATATCTTTATCACATGCCTGACACACACACACACACACACACACAGAGAGAGAGAGAGAGAGAGAGAGAGAGAGAGAGAGAGAGAGAATGACGTCTGACTATATATATATATATATATATATATATATATATATATATATATATATACTGTTGTATGATGACATATCCATCTATCCTGACGTCCCTGCATCAGATCCAAGTAACTGTGGTTGTGTGTGTGTGGGGGGGAAAGTTTCTCAAATGCATGCCAATGGTCAATACACAAAGGAGTTCATAGTTTTGAAATGATTCTTAGTTTCAGGTAGTTTTAGTGTAGTGCACCCAACTGAAATGTATCCCTGAATGCTGAATGATAATGATATGGCGCATCTCAAGAATGACATTGATGTGGCTCAATCTCAAAAACAACAGTTCACATTCTAATTTAGGTGGTCAGGTGATGATGCAACGACTTCTCTGAATAAACTCTATGTAATAGGTTTCCATGATAAACCTCAGTAAAAACTAAGCCAAACTACAATGCATGTGCAAAACAACCCCCCCCCCCCATCCACCGATGCAACTCACCCCTGTGATAACAGCACCTTTGGACCAGTTCAGAGACAGCAGCAGGACCAGCACCATTGATAAAGGCACAAGCTTGGTCATAGCAGCAGACCCAGAAGTTTCTTGCAAAAGAAGATAGAAATGTTGAAAATGTCTCGAAGATGTATCGAAGATGGCACCCAGTCGTCTTCTCCTCCTCTTCTTCTACTTCTTGTTTCTTCTCTTAGGCAAGGCAAGCTTCTGTGACCACTGGAGCGATGGCTCCTTCTTTATGTATCACTAACCTCCTCCCCTCCCTCTTTATGTCTGGACCCTCGTCATCTCTTTTAGTGTGACGCTGTGTGGGGTATAAAGGAGTGTTCCTTAAATGGATGGTATAGCTGTTTAATGCAAGTCTCATGCCAGGCATAGTCTGTATAAGGACATTGGGTATGTCTATTTCGGAAATACTCTTTGACAATGACATATTGATGTACAGTACCACTGTATTTTTGCCAAAGCCTGTTTTCCTGACGAATGTGTACATCAAGACAGTGATGTACATTAGTTGATGTACATTACATTACATCAAGACTAGTTGATGTACATTACCACTGTATCTTTGCCCAAGCCTGTTTTCCTGACAAATGTGGGTTAAGAATTTAGTGCTGGCTTGACGACTCCCATCATGGATTAGTGATCTGCGCATGTGAGTCAGCAGACATATTTTTAAATCCAGAATTAAGTATAACTCAATGACATTGTAGGATAAAAGCATTTTAACACATTGTATTCCATAAATTGTAATACATTTCATTCTCAAATTTGAGAATTTGTTTCATTCTAAAAATGCAATGATAAATCTAACAACAAGAATATTATGCAAAGTCACTTAAAAATGTAAGGTAAGCGGTAATGATTAACTTTTTAAACATACTTTAGCTGAATACTCATGCCCCAGTCCCATTCTTTAAAAGTTTTTGCTTGAAAATATGAGCTATTTAAGTCTCTGTTCAATCAATGTATGAATTACACACATAATTCTCAGCTCCTCCAGCCCTGCACGTGTATATGTCTGAGAGACGAGTCTATTCGTGATGACGAGTACAGAGGTGTCAGACCTGGCCTGTTAGAATGTGATTTAAAAGCCAGAGAAGGTGTGGGAATGCTATAGGTTAGTCAGCAGGGCATTACTTGGCTTATGAGCAGGTGATTCTTCACTGGAATCCTTGTCTGGCCAGGGCACATAATTACATTTCACATTTTGGCCCTGTCAGCACGAATGCCTGGCTGGTCCCCTCTCCTCTGACAGGGAAAGAAATCATTCTGACAGTGGGCGACCAACGGAGAAGAGTAGGAAAAAGGGTCGAGAGCTACCTCAGTGAAAGACACACTGATATGGGCACATATGAAGCTACGTACACCTCGTGTCAGAACCAACAAAACAGGTCCAGTCTACAGACCAGATTGACAGACTACAAAATCCACAGACCACAGGGTGATGATCCAGTTTTCATCCAGGGGTGGTTTATTCTATGGGTTATTCACAAAGTCAGAGTCGAACAAGCGAGCAAAGATTCTGTTAACATTTTTTCAACTGGACCAACACAACTGAGCGATATTTTGGAAGGTGTCAGTAATGCCTCAAAATACATGATGCAATTAGAAATAGAAAATTCCATGATGAACCAGTCCATTTCTCTCATCAGATACTCCCTGCATGCCTGTATAGTATAGTAACCTGTGGGTTTGTCTTTCCAACTGGGAAAAGATAAGAATACCTCCTATAGATACTAACTAACATTTCTGTAGAACAACAGTGGACAAACCTGATGGTGCAGCACGTTCTTACACCTCAGCCATCACCCTGGGCTCCTCTCAGGGTGAAGACAAACAGGGAAATGTTTTCTTGATGGCATCATAGACTGACTGACGCTAAGTGGTCACATAATAACGCAGTCAAGCTTACCACAGGTTTATTAAACGTATACATCACCATATGTATAGGGAGGAATAAGGAGCATAACGACGCATGAGCCATTTAATGTCTTTTCAATAAATGACTCTAGAAAAGCCCTATATCTCAAACCATAGGCATGGAGGTTGTCAATAGCAGGGTTTTATGCTGATTGAATGCGAATTGTAATTTGCATACATATTGTCTTTCAAAGATATGACAACACAGCACAATTGAGAGCTTTGGACAGGCCAAACGTATTTCCCAATCATTTCTTCTATATGCTTTGTACTAATAACAGACTTTAAAATATGCGGCCTTGGCATCATATCTATACAGCTATCCTAGCCTATCCAAGCCTATTTGCCTTTCTACATCTCACTGTTCTTCCTTTTTTGGTCTGTCCTTCTTTAAAACATGAATTGAATGAATGGGTTAGTTAGACTTAAATTCCATAAAACACTTTAATACTTACATATTTTTACGTCGTGCTTTGCTTTAAATTTAATACTCTAAAGTATACTCTTTTGGTTGGGAAAAAAAACCTCGGACAGAGAGAACAGTGCGTCATCCATGGGAGACTGGGAGATGTTCCCTTGTCAGACTCAATTCAAAGTAACACAATAGAGCCGGTTACCATATTATCCCTCTGCGTCAAATCTTCCCTTGGCTCGCCTTGCGCCGATCTCTGATAAGGATTTCCACCTATGGCAAGACAGGATCAGCACCACTCTGCTACACTGAAAAGAATTGCTCTTTTACTAGCACCACTATCAAATCGCAAGGATTGACTCCACTGATATCCACATTCTCACCATCCTCCACAGACCTTTAAAAAGCCTGTGCAAACAATGGCTGAAAATGTGAACTTAACATCCTGAAATAATCAAAAAGGTTACCATAGGGTGCTCAACCAGAGCCTGTGTGAAAGATATTTTCTGGCATTTTAATTTTCTGTCAATTAAAAAGATGTTTTATTTTTTTTTACTTGGCAAACTGAAATGTGGACAAATTCAACCTGAAATGCAAATGATAATCAGGGTAACATAGGCCAACTCTGTTCAGTTTCAACTCTGCTGGATGGATGTCAGAAAATGTAACAGATCCATTAATTTACTGCTGTCTGTGAACATAGGCTATGGCCAAAATTCCAACTGGTGTTTTTTTATACAGTAAATACAAAAGATATATGATGTGTTGTGAATTTTGAATTTAAAATGTTTCAAGTTATATTCTAAGATCAGGCTGTCACGTTTTGCGTTATTATCGTTTTTATGAGTTTTCTAATCAAGGAAATAATGACTTGTTAACTGTCGCTACACTTCTTGTCCCTCGAAATACGACATCGCGTTTTGGTAATTTTTGGGCCTCGTAGGTAGACGTACTAAACTGAGCACATGATCAGCTGGAGGTAGACATTCTGCTCTAAATAGCTTACCAGTTGTTTTATAAGGAACAGAACTTCACCACCAAGGTTTGGCCTTATTATCTTGAGATGGAGTCTACACTTGAACAGCATCTTAACGACACGTAAGTTGTTAGAGGCATATCTTTCTTCCGAAGGACAAAAGGACATGCTCAATTCAGTTATCCCATATATCAACTGGAAAAGCTAGGCTGTGCTAGGTCAGCTTCTTGGTTGAGCTACCTATTTATGGTTGTTGTCACGTTTTCTTTGTCTAGTATGAAAAATCCGGCCATTGTTGGCGTTCTCTGCACCGATGAACAAGGACACAATCTAGGCTGTAAGTATGAGGCTATTTGGCATCTACGGTAACATTGCTTCACGATGATGTCAACATCCCCTATTGCTGTAGGTGCTGTTATTAGCTAGTTTGTTAACTGTGGCTAGGTTACCAGTTAACAAGTGTAGCTATCTGTTTCTACGTGTCACTTTACTTTCTCTGTTTGTTTGCGGATATGTAACTCAATGGATAACGGTATGTGTGAAATCCATAGGCAGAGGATCCTTATCTGATGAGCAGGGCGGTGTGGTCTCTGTTTTGGCACGGCAAGCAGCGACACTCACGAGAGACCCAACAGACCCAACCCCCACTGTGTGCCTTGAATCTGACTCCGGGTAAGATACCTTGTGATTAGTAAAATAATCCATGGTTTGTGTTCTGTAGTCGTTTTTCCACTGACCTGTAGGCATTCCTTAAAGATATGTCGTATTCAGATTGAATTCAGAAAGGATATAAATATGTTTACACCAGTGGCGTAGCCAGAAAAAAAATACTAGGTGTTCCCAAGAAAATACTGGTGTTCCTGTTTTTTTTTCAAATGTATTAACTCCAAAATAATACATTAAGCATGTATTTTAACAGAGAACAAATGCAACCGCTGCAAAACATAAAGGGACGCAGTGCCCAGAGATGAAGAACACATAGAACGTGTGCGCATACTCATGGAGCCATACTATTACGCATACTATTACGCATGGTTAACAAACCCATTTAATTAGTATCTGAACAACACCGCTGCTGGGTTAAGAATGTAACGTATTTGCTGCTATATTTGCGCTGCAACTGAATTCACAGGGCAAGGCGGCGTGGCTCGGCTTTGAATGCATTAATTATCTCATCAGTCCAATTCCTCTGCGAGCTCCTTTTCAAACATGAGCAGTGAGATGCTATTCAGTCTGTCTGTGACCATTGTGGTTCTGATCTTCGACTTAACTCTGTTAACAACCGAGAACAGACGTTCAACAGAGCAACTTGTGACTGGAAGTGTTGCCAATACACGGATTAAGCTGTTAATTCTCGGAAACACATCTTTATTACATGAATCTAACACTTCCATAATGGACGAGAATTGCAGTCCTCCGTCCATTTTCCTTTTGAGCAATTGCTCAAACACATTCAGCTCGGATGTTTCCAACTCAATGCCATAATGCCCGCTTGCCTCGCGCAATGCGTCGAGCTGGTAACGTGCGTCTGGCGCAGGCATGAGGGAAGCAGCGGCCTTCATTATTCCGTAGGAGTCTCGTTGGAAACGGTTGTTCACTGTTTCCTGCACGTTTTATGTCAATGTAAGCTTTGTGTCGGGCCACTGCAGAAGCATGAGCTTTACTTAATTCGTGGTGTATACAGGTCTGACTGAGATGCCCCCAGTCTCTCATTCCTGTGTTTGTGAACCTGTCTGCCTTGTCGTTTCTGCTGAAGTGACGGCATGACTGACAAAACACTGCATCTAATTTAATACTGTACTCCAACCAACTGTATCGGGCATACCACTTGGTAGAAAAATTCCTTTCCTTTCCACTGACCGCTTCGGTGACACGGAAAGCTTGCAGATTGGGCTGGCATGCAGGCTCGTCTACAGAAGAGAGATCTGGGATCCCCGAGCTAGCTGTATTGGGTTCATCTACAGCAGCGTCAGCTGCATAATCTTCTCAGATGGTGTGGGTAGCTGTGGGCTCACTTGGTGGTGTCGTGGGCCTGCTTGTTGAGGGGAGAACATCTTCGATTCTAGAACCTGAGTCCTGTTGGCCCTCAAGCCGTGGCTTTTTAAAATAATTTTGAAGAGAACTCTGTTTCATCGTGGCATATTTTTAAGCACACCATGTCGCACTCGCGAAGCTTGCGTTTACAATCGGTTGCTAGGTGACTTTTTTTTTGGGGGGGTGTTCCAGCTATGAAACTGGGTGTTCCCGGAACCCTTTGGAACACCCGTGGCTCCGCCTATGGTTTACACACGGCCTTAGGTTTGCCAAGAGAGTGTCAATACTTAGGTTAATTATATGTTTAACAGACTGAGATTGTGAGTGCCTAACTGTAGTGACCCTTACATTACTTTATTAAAAGTGCTTGCATTCGGGTTTTTTTTAGTCACACTGTAGTATTTCTTTCTGACCAGAGCCCTCATTCGCCAAACAGCTGTACTCTCCTCATCAAAATAAAGTCTCCTATTCACCTTGGAGGCCTCTGCTCAGTTATAATTCCATCAGCTAACTATCAAATGTATTTGTAACTATCAAATATTTTTTTGTTTGTTTGTAGTCAAACATGCAACAAAGCCACACAGCTTTTCATCATTTTTGTTTTACTTTGTTGTTCGTCTATTGAAGAAACCACAAGAAAATCTAACTTCTCAGTGAATCGACTTATAGTCTGAAAGACAGAACTTTTAGTTGACTAAAAGAATTATTTTTGAAGGACTTTTCAAGTAGAGTCTTTAAGTACATCTTGCATCACCAAACATTAGCCTATTTCAAAGTCAGAAGTGGCCTTAATATATGACATGAAACTATTGTTTGCTATACTATATCAGCCCTGTGTTTATAATTTGTTTTGTCTTTTGTTCACAGAAATATCTTGATACGGTCACATGGAACCATCACAGTAGCTGTTCACAAGATTGCATCATGAAGCAATTGACTCCTGGTTTCCTTATTTATTTACTTTTTCCTGTATTTTCCAGACTGCATTACAGAAGTCACCATAGTCTGGTACATAAGTGCCATCCTAAATTCTTTACACTATGTGGATGACATAGAAGCACACTGGAGAATTTGAATTGTTGTGAAAAATAAAATATTTTTAGCGACTCAACATCAGTATCGCAAATTTAAGAATAATGAGTAGCCTATTGTGTACTATTTGCCATAGGCCGAAGTTTATTTTAAATTAATATACTAATAATGCGCTAAGACCTAAACTGCCGTGGAAGATATTAATTTTACTTTTATGCTTACTTTTATGACGCTTTCTTTTTTCATAATATATTCCCTGTTTGGTCTCATGTGTCTGTTGTTGTTTATTCAGGATTCCTGCTCTTTTGCATAGCTCAGCAAATAAAATGTATTTTAACCAACAATCACAAGATTGGTGATTATTCTTTTGTATATAGCGGGTCTTCCAGAGACATGGTAGTCATTCTTCATGATCTTTTTCCATCCATGAGACTTTTGTGGAAGTTCTGTAGCCTACTGTAGTAATGCATCTGTTCCACTAGAGGGACTACAGTATGATGAAGCTGCTATGAGCAAATGACAGAACGTTTTTTTGCTTTTTCCAATGAGAATGTAAACAGCACCTATTTTTATATATACTTAATCACTATATACTTATGGTAGTTATGTGCTATGTTAATAAGGATGTCTTGGCATTTTTCTAAATCATGGCAGTATAAAAGGCTGTTAAGGTGGATCAAATTTGGAAACAGTCACACAGCCATTAGGCAGCCATTGTGCTTGCTGACCATTCATTTCTTTCCACGTTTGTACACCGGAAGGCCTCAGTTATTATGGGGCTAAAATTTGAAGATACTTGACTTCTGCATGTTTCCACAGCGTGCACATTAAGGTTAGAGGACAGTCTGGATAAACTTTAACTGGAATTGAGATTATTAAACTGACCCGTCATCTGAATGATTCATTATTTTCTCCTTACTTTTCACGCTTCAGTTTACTGTAACTAGCTACTAACTGTTTTCTGTTGTAGTTGCCCAGTAACCCTTGGTCTGCAGTGGACGACTGATATTTAGAAACATGAAAAGTGAGTATAGTGGAGAAAATAGTTTTTGGAGTATTTGCATGATAAACACTTGTAAAATGAGAGAGAGCTTTCCCACTCATTGTGGTTATTTCCTTTGAATAGTATTATTTCTGTGGGGCACGTCTGTTAACGTTTATGATAACAATGTAAGCTTAAGTAAGTAGCCTAACTATGGTTAATATTTAGTCAAATTAATTTTAAATAGCATATGAAAGCATACTCGGAACTGGTTATAGAGTACCAATTGCTCTCATGTCTTGAAACATTCATTCAATAACGCGTGGGCTTACGTTAACATCACGTGGCTCCGAAATTTGACTGGGGGCTGTAGCTCTGTTACGCTAGTAGGCAAACTTCGTCTTGAACTGTTAAATACCTGAGGATCGTCAACTTTCCCGCATTTACAGTGAAAACGTCTACTCGAGCCAGACCATCATAAAGGGGTTTCCCTGCTCCCAGGCGTTCTTTGGTTTTGCGCACACCAGCCGCACCAGCCTTAATGACTATAACAAACTGCTCAGTGGACTTGAGCGCTGATGGACGGAGTAATTGCAAAATATGGTGAGGACTTTCTGTAACATTATCTCGCTTTTTGCTCAAAATATTTGTCTCATTTCCATGTAGAAAAACTGAAGCCCATATTCCTCATCCTGACTATTTTAATGTTAAGTCTATGCATTTTTGTGGTTATTAAATCTAACTTCTTTAAACTACATATTCAATGTCCATGTTGCCAATATTTTTAAAAAGCCATTGACGTGTTGAACAAGATGTTTGCTTTCTCGCTATTAGAAACAAATGGTTGCTGTCCCACTCAGTGGCATACAGAATTGATGAAGTGGCGTTTTAATGTTCTTTGCTTCCTTTAAATTAAATAAAACCAAAACGCAAAGTGTCAAGTCTAGCGTTTTTGATTCAGTCCTATTAAGTCGTCACACAGGAGCTGTTCAACATAAATGCCATATGAAACTTAAGTGTTTATCAAACTGTTTTAAATGAGCTCACCCTGAATGTCACTGAAAATAAGAATTTTGCCCCAGGGCTCGAAATATTCACACTGAGGTAATCAATGTTATATGGTTCACAATGGGCTGATCTTCCGTGTCTAACATTACTCCGTGCAGAGCTGTCGCACGAGAATCATTATGATATCGGGACCGAACTCATGTGCAGCGATTGGACTTGTATAATTGGTAAGTGCAACTTCCACTTAAGTTGTAAACTGTTGGCTGTTTGGTGCATTGCCGTTCCTTCCACTCTAGGTCTAATAAATTAAGCCATGATTTGGATTTCAGCTTCTTTATTACATAACGTCAGAGTTACTGTGGGCTTATGTGTGGTAGTATTAAAAGAGAGGTGATGTAAGGATGAGATGCCTGAACAGCTGTTTAGAAAACATAGGTAAATAGTAAATTGGCAGGTGATACATTTCCATTGTTTTTATCTGCTCTCCAGACTTTTTCTGATAGGCTAGCTCTTTGGTTAGAACCAGCATGACTTTTAAAGCACCTCCAACATGGTGTGTACTGGTTTATAAATAGCACTGTAAGGTGTTAAAACACCACATGATAATTGTGAATTTTTATGGACAAAATCTGAAAGACTGACAAGTTCATCTGCACAAGCAAAATACAGGTGTGCAGATGTCCGTTGCGAAAGGACATCCGATTTTGACCATGGAAGCCTTCACTAACAGTGATACATGAATTGTTTATCCTTTACTAAATATCATATACATTCATTTTAGGTGTGTATTGTAACAAAAGTCGAAGAAATGGTCAGAGAAAGACATTCAATCTCAGCCTGCAGAACTGACGTAAGATGGGTTTAGTTTCATTCACAAAAAGTATCACATCAGTACGTCTGACTCATCCGGAAAGGGCTGGGGCCATTTCTTGCTTTTTGTAGTCAATACAACAGCCTCTCAATTTCAGCCAGAAATAGCTTCTGTATACTGTAACAGACATACTGTATGCAGCTGTGGCACTGAGCCAATGAACCACCTCTTCCTTGGGATGACTGGTCAGATGCAAGGAGGAAGACCCCCCCCCCCCCCCCCCCCCCTCTTCCCCCACCACCACTTTCTTGATCCTCACTCCTCCCTCTCCTGTACCTGATGACCGCAGAACGAATGGCTGTGAGCTCTAGTTGAACTCTACCCCAGAGGACATGACACATAGCTGGTCAGGTTTAAACAAATCTCATTTTTTGCCATAAATGCCTTAAATGCAGTTGGTTAACATACCTCAGTCAATTTCACAGGGAGTTGCACAGTGAGGGAGCACTTGTTAAACTTAGAGGGATATAATGCAATTTGGCTGAAGGCTATAGACTTCATCACACCCTCTTTGGCAGATTCTGCAGCACTGGACTAGAAATAGAAATAGAAAAGCATTGTATTCGCATACCACAAAATTTGGATTACAAATATTGACTAACAAACACAAAAACGAGTACAAAAACAAAACACCAAACTTCGTCCATACACGCCGCCATCACCAGTACATGTCCTGCATGCCTGTGGTTTACCTCATTAATAGAGATGCTAATGCTGTATGTCACTTTCATTGGCAGGATTTCCAGGTAGAGAGGAAACACTTGTTTTTCCTGTACTCAGAGGCGATGACATTATCTGTGCCTGATGTGAATTATGCAAATGTGTTCTCAGGAGATGCTGACTGTTGTTGTACTGCTGTCTGTTTCAGATAGGAGTAGAACTTCACCAAGTCCATAGAGACGGCCCACAAACTGCATGTGTACAGGATGACACTGGGAAATTAGAAAATTCTTGCTGTGACTAGTTTCTCCAAGTCCCCCCCCTCTCCCACTGCATCAGCTATGCTACCAAAAGAACACAACAGGTAACATTTAAATCCTTCTCTTAAAAACAGTTCACTCTCAAAACAGTTGTACTATTAAAATATTTTTGTCCATGCCGATCCACCCAAGTAGCATGTCTTCGCCATCACAGTTTATACCCTTCATGACTAAAGTAATGTCTGGTATCCTTGTATTGTAAATAGGACAGTCTCCTTACACTCATAAGAGGTTTAATCACCAGCACTGGAGAGCACACTAAAGACAGGGCACTACAGGCTACTTTATAATTAACTTGGAATAATTCATGCTCAAGAACATATTTTAGTATATTTGATATCACCTTTCTAAAAGAGAATGTTTAAGAACCAAAGGCAAACCCATTTGCAGTATACGTATACCAATGTCTTAAGAGAACTCAGTTAACCATCACATAGCTGCAATTTTTCAATATTGGTTTGTAAGCTATCTGTTTCCTGACAAAAGATTGTGTTTTCATCAATGATTCCACAAGCACGGAAGAAAGGGACTGGTCTCTCTTTTGTTATGTTACTGTTGTTGAACCCCTGGGCTTATCATTAAGGCCAGCTGGTTTTGTTGGTGGAATTCCCTCACTGTTTTTAATTAAGTTGTCCCCTTAAGGACACTTCTACAAACACGGACCTCTAAGTGTAAAGCTAATCTCAGGAAACATGCCTTGAGACAAGCTTTCATGCATGGAATAGTTTGGACTGGTTTGGGGTTGCAAAACCACCTTTCTGGTTTAAGACCACAAATCACTTTTGAAACGGAGATCTATCTAGTATCTAAGATGGTTTGGGCTTCTAGCTTAAACAGAGAGAGAGAGAGAGAGAGAGATGTATAAAAGAGAGGTCTGGACATGAATGAAATCAGTGTCCAATGTAGACGAAAGTGTGAACATGTATAATTCAATGAACTTGCGTAAACCTTGTGGCGTATGTTTATCAAGACCCCATCAAGCAAGTTAGCTCAATTTAGGGGATTTGGAGGTGGGGTGTCGGGCAGGCCCAGGATTGCAATATCACCGTTAATTCCACACTACAATTTAACCACCCCTCACCCCTTAACCCACACATGCATGCGTGCGTGTGCACACACACACACACACACACACACACACACACACACACACATACACGCACATACACGCGCACACACACACAAACTGGAACAGTCTGTGAAAAGCCCTCAGATAGAAATGCTTTCCCTGCAGTACACTGGCCCGATTCATTCGTCTTTAATCCGCTAAGCAGTTTCTGCCTAATTTGGGTTTGGGGCTTTGAGCGTGTCTGTTTTAGCTGGATTGGAGGACCTGCATCAGAGAACAATTTATGTATCCTAACAATTCTATATCTGCATAATTCAAGTAACAAAATAACAGGTATAAACTTTAATCAAAACTTGTAACTGTGAGCACCATCTGACTAGTACACTCCCGTCATAATAACTATGCAACCCTAGGCTCACTCTGATGAACACCTGCCTAACTGGTAAGACACATTTGCGTGAGACTTACCTGTGAGAGACTTACTTCTGTTGTCATTGTGGATGCATTTCCTGAAAGTTTTTTCTTCCTCATACCAAGTCATTATAACTAGTAATACATTAAGAGGAGACCTGTTACAAAAAAAAAAAAAAACATATTGAGCACAGATATACTAGATGTATCAGATTCCAGGCAGTGGTAGAGAACCACCTAGGATGTGGTCAGTGCTTGGTTAACCCAAAGCTGGGTGTTCATTTGAATGGACCCCCTGACCTTGGAATGCCTTCTGCATGTGACTATATAGGTTCCAGACTCAACAAAAATGTCCCTAATTAGCACCATATTTCTTGAATGTTCAATATTTAACCCAATTTACAGTCAATAAAAAGGCACATCACTGAAAATTTCCAAGAACACAGCTGATGTTTAACCATGACAATGGAAAACAACAACTGCTCAAAGCTCAGACACGGAGGCAGCAGAAACATGTCCAGGGTTCAAAAGAATGACTCTTGGCTGGACCCAGCCCAGGGCTGCAGAGGGCCACTTGAAACACGCTGTCCTCTGGACGCGTGATCAATTTGAACTCTTCAATAATTCAAGATCTTCCCCCTCGTGAGATGGCACTTGCAGATGTCTCGTGTTTATGTAAGGTTGCAGCAGAGTGACTTTAAGGCACAGTCAGCCGTCTACCCTGTGTCTGTTGTCTTTGAAAACAGTTCAATGGTCCAAATAATTGATTATAAATACATTTTCTCAGACATATTTAGGCGTCCGATTTCTAGCAAGTCAGGAGTCAGGAGTCAGCAGTTAGGACATGTATAATCATGCATACTCAGTGGTATTGCAGTGATGCAATCGACCTATGTGTTCTGTGGGTAACTATATGATCCAGGATGGTTCTTTTTGACTGATCAAAATGTAACCATGTTCCCTGCAACAAATCCAATTTGCTGACCCTGTCATGGTTCAGTGACTCTCGAGGCGCAGAAGGATTAAAAATTTACAAATACTGCAGTCCGCCAACAGCTTCTGCACACTCAGATGGTTAAGCGGTTCAGCAACAGTTGTAATAAGTTCAAAAGAGATAGAATACTAGCCAGAAGTGATTAAATTATAACAACCATGCTTCATGGTTGACAGAAACATTGCATCATTTAGTACACTTCTGTTGTTTTCAGGTTGACGTCTTGAAAGAATATGTAATGTCCCTTGAGAACTCACTCACTGATTTCTTTCGTTTTTTAAATGAGAGAATAAAGTGTTCCATGTTGGCTATATTGGTTGCATGTAGGTAACAGAGCATTGTTATGATTACAGTGAAGGCAAGGCAGCCAAAACTATTCAATATGAAAAGAATGTGAACCACGAAGCCACCACCAAGAAAGAGAGGGAAGTTCAATATGTGGACCCACCAGATGGAGGCTGGGGTTGGATGGTGGTTCTACACTGTTTTCTGGTATGTTCTTTCCAAAGCTAAAATTTTCAATGCTAGTAAAGGCACAGCCCAATCCAGGCAAACTTGCAGTTTCTGGATAAGGTTTCAGTGCTAATCCTGTTTTCTTGTCGGAATGTCAAACAGGTGAATGTTCTGGTCATGGGAACTCTAAAGAGCTTTGGCATCTTTTTTGTGGCGTTCCAAGATGAGTTTGGAGGCTCGGCTGAAAGCATCAGCTGGATTGGCTCCATTATGTCAAGCCTCAGGCTATCTGGAGGTTAGTCATCTTGCCTAGTGTTATACCTCGCACATCTTACCAAGGTTATGTTCTAAATGAGCACCGCTGAATCTGTCTTTCAGGTCCGATTGCCTCTGTGGCATGTGCCAAGCTGGGAAACCGTGCAACCTCCATCATGGGAGCAGTTTTTGTTACTGTAGGCTTCCTTATAAGCATATTTGCTACAAATGTTGCCTTCTTATACGTCAGCATGGGTCTGATTGTGGGTAAGTTCATATTTCCCAACTTGAAATGGTATAGCACAACAAAATGTAACTGAGCATGTCTGAATCTGTATTTAAAAAAATAAATATTCATTTTCCATGTAGGTATAGGTTTTGCTTTCCTGTACCAAGCCAGCTCTGTTGTCACGGCAACATACTTCCGGAAGAGGCTGGCCACTGCGTATTCCATTGGCCGCTCAGGGATGGGCTTGACTTTCGCTCTAGCTCCTTTCACACAGCTTCTTCTGGACCACTATGCCTGGCAAGGTGAATATTACATCACCTGTACATTCTGATATAATGCTGGTATCCAACAAAGACAAATAGTTTCTCGGAACTAACTAGAGTACAGACATATCGGGGATCTGAAATTAGATTGGGGATCTGAAATATTCAAAAGGATTTTATTTAACTTGTTAATTGCTGAATCAGTTCCAAGATGTCCCTGGTTTCTCTACAGGCAAAGCACTGAGCTTCTAATCAAAGCCTCTGAATTACAATAAAAAAAGATTCTTCTCTTGTCCTCAAATATGCAACTAAGATATAATGATATACCGTGGTGCTAAAAAGTTTGTGAGCCCCTTAGACATCTTCAAAAATATGACCTAAAATGTGATCTTCATCTTCATCTTCATCTGATAGAGAAGAAGCCATGTAGAGATGGAGGAGATGCCGTGTACAGGAGCACATTACAGTCATAAAAGAAAAAAATAATTGGGAGAACCTCAATCATGGCTTTCGTAGCTTATAAAAATGACTTGCTATCTCATTATTACAAGAAGATGTAAATATAACCAGAAAATATTTCAGTAATACAAGATGATACACAATGGACAGGAATTGACAGATTCTGCAACCAGACCAGCTATGAGTTTGTTCTGGTTGCAGAAAGGTAGCCTCTAGCTTGTGGTTAAGTTCGGTACTTAAAGCTGGGTTAGCTGCTCTGACAGGATAGGACAAGAATGTTCTTTCTGCCTGAGCCAAAAATGCTGTGCGGTGTTCACTTACCAATTAAAAAAATACCACTTTCATTACTTATTAATAAAAAAAGGATTAAATCAGTTTGCACCATTGCCTTTGTCCTATCAAGTATTGTGTTGTATTGTTGGGACTAGGACTGTATTAACTGATGTTTTACTGATAAACATTCTGACCACATCATCAGAACCCCTTACACAGACAACAACCACCAAGTTTAGAAACGTATTTTATTTATCAACCAAATTATTCAACATTAAATTACCTTTGTGTGAAAAAAGTATGTGAACCCCCTTTTTTACCCAATAAGTGGTGTGAACCCAATGACTTCAAACAAACATTTCTGGCAAGTATTGATCAGTGCAGAATTTATATTTTAATGATTGCTGTTTTGGTCCTTAGGCAGCAAACCACTCCAAACCACAATGTTATCACCTTGTGTCAACGTTTGGGATGGGGTTCTTTCGTAGTTAGTTTTAGTTTTTTGTCAAGCACAGTGCTTCTGTGACCAAAAGGATTTTGACTCATCTGTCCACAAACAGGGAAGTGGCTTCCTACTGTGGCAGGGTATCTGTCCATGAGTTGAAGACACAAAAAGGATGGGTCTTTTTTTTAAAGACAACTCACAAAAACATAAGTTGGTCTGGCAAAGAATGGTTACTGCGCGGTAAAAATGGCCAAGTTACAGTCTGGACTTCATGAAAGAAATCTCACTTACATCACAGAGCTGAAGCTGAAGCCAAAATCCCCCCCAACTGTTGGGAGTGGGACTGATCTACAGCTACCAGACATTTTAGTTTGAAAGGTGTTAAGTTGTTTGAAGGAGGTGTTCAGAATTTCACATATGTTTTGGTGAGATCATTTGCTTTTGTTTTTCTTATAACAAAGAAACAATTTTGTTCCGTAACTGTCCACAGGTAGGCTCTTTGGTATATTCTTCATATTAAGAACCATGTTGTTCACATGTCTTCTTGCACAGGAGCTCTGTTGATCTTGGGGGGTCTTATGCTGAACCTGGTGGCCTCAGGGATGCTTCTGAGACCAATCAATGTGAGGCCCTCCATCTCATCGCCTCCTTCCTCGCCCTCAATCCAAAAAGGCCAGTGTGCCATTTTAAATGGACAAGAAAAGGAACCACTTAAGAACGGCGTGAATGGGTCGTCACCCTTGGCCAATGGGATAGCCAAAGCAGACTCTTCTCCGTCCCCAACATGGGACACAGAGATAGTAGCCCAGGGGCGTAAAACTCTGACCGATGTGGAAGTTTCACAGCCAGTCCATAATGGAGTGAATGGGCTAGAAGGTGATGGCTGCAAGACAGGGGATGCTCCTTTGGAGCGTAACGGAGGCTTTGCTGGGGCAGATTCTTCTTTGCAGGAGAAAGCCTCCAATGAAAGCTCACCCAAAAAAACGGCCCAAAAAGCTTTGGACTTTTCCCTCCTGAAGAACCCTTTCTTCTGCATTTACACCTGGTCTCTGGTCTTCAGTCAGCTAGCTTACTTCATCCCCTATTTCCACCTGTCAGCACGAGCTAGGAATCTTGGCATTGAACCCATGGATGCATCTTTCATCATCTCCTTAGCAGGTGAGTTTTTCCATTTTTGTTGCACTTGTTGCAGCCATTAACTTTCTTAAATATAAATGCCTTTTCCCCTAGAGCATCACTTGAGCAACAAATCAACCATTTAATGTGCTTATTTCAAGGATTATCAGCTCGTGAGGCTAGTCCCGGTAGTGTTTAATTTGAAGATTACCAGCCTATGAAGCATGTGCAGTTTTCAGAGTGTCAAGTGCACGTAAATGAAGGAAACAGTGTAAGGTGCTTTTCCAAAAGTTGTAAATTTGGGACAAGTGTGTGTGTGTGTGTGTGTGTGTGTGTGTGTGTGTGTGTGTGTGTGTGTGTGTGTGTGAGACAGAGTGAGTTCAAGTGGTTGAATTTGAGAGTTGATTTGGTCCAGTGCAAACATGGTCCTAGCCTTAACAAAAAAGAGGAATATTTCATTTAACAATTAAGGTCCATTATTTTCTATTGTAGCTGAAAATACCATAGCATGCATTTGACTGAGCTTTCTGAGGGTGATGCAAAAAGTCCTCAGTCAACTTTTGTGCATTAATTATTTGTGAGCTGCTCAGAATCTGCAGTCTTATGTAATGAATGTTCTTACATAAAAGCTGAACTTTAGCCCACTGGCCAAGGCAGTTGGGTTCAGAAGTATCCCATTGATGAAACCGCATCATATGAAAACAAGAAAAAAAACAAGTAGACACTGCACAACATGCATGCAGTCTATTTCGCCGGAGGAGAATAAGATGTTTCATGGAGGGAGGGGTTAAATGTGATCTAGGTGAGGCTCATAAAGCAGTGCACAGTGATGAATGTTGTGCTACCTAGACAGGCAGCATTCTCCTGTCAGTCTGCGCATAAATTCTGGGAAATGTGTTAATCCTTCCCAGAAAGAGTGCTTGGAGAAGGATAATGGATAGTACTAACATTTTCTATCGACGAAGACTCACAATGTATACTGCAGTTACGCAGTTACCCTTACAGGCATGGATTACTTTCTCATGTCATGTCAATATGCTGTCTAAATCCATCCAACCCCAACTCATTTCTAGTCCCCCCCCCCCCCCCCCCCAAAAAAAACCCAAATTCCAAAGGTTCTTTTCAGTTGAAACAAGGAGACTGGCCCCCATAGTCTAGGGGCTCCACAAATGGGTTCCCGTGACAGGCCAGTGTTGGTGAGCCAGGGAGTCGCTAAGCAACGGCTTACAGAGTAGAGTCGCTGCTGTGGTGACAGGAGGACTTCCCAATTTTGCACAAGTTTGAAGTGGCTGATATTGTGCCGAGACTCACTGAGGCAGCAAGGCCACACAAAGAAGAGGCCAGGCAAGCCAAACGCTCGTATTTTAATGAGTGGGCCGGAAAATTGGACATGTACTTTATAGTGTGACAGCATTGTTTTGAGCTGATGCAAGAGACATTACATGTTCTTTCAAACTTTTGTGCCTTCAGTCAGAGATATCTTTCGAGATGAAATTAAAGGAAGCTTGAGGATACTGGTTATTCTCTGTGTGACTGCAGAGAGAGCTTCATGCTACAGAACGTCGAAGAGCCTGGCTTTCAAAAGCTGACTAGCTTTCTGTAGAGAGACTCCCCAAGACACATTATGTAGCGCACAACGGGACCAGCTGCAAACGTCGACTAACCTGCTGAGATTAAAACACACAAACAAGCTCCCAGTGTCTCTGTGCTCCAGAGGGAACGCACCAGGAGATACCCTCTGGTCGTCTGCAGAGGATACATAAACAATCGACAGCTGTTTCACTTCATTCAGCACCACCACTAAGCATCCTGTGGGACATACTTCTGAAGGGGCGTCACATCGGAGGACACACTCGGCTCAATTTCTCTGCAGATTGCATTCAATTAGAAAATAAAAAGTACACTGCAGTTTTGCGTCAACAATTGTTTACCAAACAACTCTGCCTCAGCTGTTGGTTGTTAGCACCAGCTCACACAGAAAAAGGTGATTAGAAACACATTCCTCTCGTGTCACTGCAGGCCCACTGCACACTCAAGACATTGGGGAAAAAATGCCTCATCACCAACATTCTCCGTAATGCGGCAGCAGCCGAAACGGGACCCATTGATCGGTCCTCGTTTGGGAGCTGTTTATTTTATTGATCTGCTGGATAGTGCTGCCTGCAGCTTTTTCCTGAAATGATCAATATCCAACTTCTTTCCATACAAGTGGACTGCAGTTATATAGAATTACCATATCCTCTGCCACATCCACAAGAGACAGCAGAGCAGAAACAGACAAGGTTTGCATTACAAGGGCATGCTAAAACAATGCAGCTCCCTCAACCTGTCCAAGTAGCCCTCATATAATTTTAAGTAAGAAAGACATTTTCAAATTCTTGAAATTTGGACTATTTCAATATTGTCAAACTGTGTGTTAGGAAAAGAGACTGGGATGACCCTACCCTGGCACTGACTGGCGCAAAAAATATTGTGCTTCTATGTCCAGTAGCCTCGTATGTCCAATTGTGTAAAAAATGGGCTACTTGTATCACAGTCAGTCAGAAGGTTTAAAGCTATAACTACACACTTACTTTAGGCAAGGTTAAGCTCAGGGTATGTGAAGGCTTCCGATGCCATAATATGGAGTCTTTAAGGTATTAGGGGAACATTACATTATGCATAGTTTTACCCTGACCTGTTCAGGTAATCACCAGTCAGATCGCCTCATCTGAAACCCTAGAGAGTACCACCACTTTAAGTCAGATTAACCAAGATGTCTACTGATGCTAGATGGAGCTTTTGCCTTCCTTCCACATTTGTAATATCTCTACTCCATGTCTCTATGTATGCATGTTTTAAGTATTGGGAACCAAGAAAAAAAAACCCGTGTCATCCAATTTCTCTTGGTTTGAGATTTTTTTAAAAGAAAATGTTAACTACAGAGGACACAGGTCTATGGGTTGGTTATCAGGAGGTTACTGGTATTTAATGTTCACCACTAAAGTGAGACAACATAATTAGCAAGACAAGACCTTAAAACATGATGACTTTTCAAATGTGTGTTCTTTCTCCAGGGATCACAGAGACAATGGCTCAGCTGGGATCAGGCTGGTTGGCAGACCGGAACTTTTTCCATAAGTACCATTACCACAAAGCCTACCTGATCCTCTGTGGTGTGGTCAACCTGCTCTCTCCGCTGGCCACGACCTACTTCCACCTCACAGTGTATGCAGTCTTCTTCGCCGTCTTCTGCGGAGGCTATATGGCCCTACTGCTGCCTGTCCTGGTGAGGGCTAATCCATGTTAACTATGCTTAGAGAATGTGAACACCAGGAAACAAGCACTGCTGGATGATATACTTACATACATCACATCACATCACACTCATTGCTCTGCCTCAGTTTAAACAGAACAGAATTGATTTATTACTCAATGTCACAGTGACAATACAGTTCACAAGAATGCCAGTTTAGGTTTTCTACCTGCTTATGGCTTTAAGCGCCAGGGAGCTTAAAGCTTGAGGAAAGGTTTTGGAAGGTGTTATTTAGTTATACTGAAGTAAATAAATTATCTAATTTATTTTGTAGAAGCTGTAACTGTCTTGAACTTTTTTGGTTAAATATACTGTATGTGTTAAGTATATGTCTGCCATCTGTCGGGATGTTTAGCATTAAAAGGCTGCATTGTCAGACAGCTGCAGGAAAAGTGAAGTGTTGTTGTCTGCATTACTGTCAGACCTGTGTTAGACTGTTAGACTGAATAACATGGTCTGCCGTTTCTTCATTTCTTTCTCATCTGCAATTAGACCTATTCTTCCAGACACGTCATAACAACAGAAGCACTTTTATCTCACTGAAACCACTCCAACAAAAGTGAAAGAAGACAATACAGAACAGGAAATACAGAAGCTAGTAGTCATATATTTAAAACAACAGCATGCAGCATTTGGCCACTTTTGAGATATATTTTATAGGCTTAATGGCTTTTAGGTATATTAGCTTGCTAGATCCTGTTTTAATTGATTGAGGGTCTTCTTCATTCAAAAGACCATACACATGACGGCATGCATTGCACCTCACAAACTATTCTGTACAGCTGAGTAGGCCCCAAGGGCCTAACAACCAGGCCCAGCCTTAAGCACCAGCCCAAGTGCTCAGGAAAACTTCAGTTTTAACCCCAAAACAAAGTGGGACACATCAAAGAAACACCATAATGACCTTGCATCATATCGGGCACTTTCTTCAATGGCAATAACACCCTTCAATTTCAGTCAACCTCCGGAGTGAAGCTGCTGGTTGACTCTGTCTCTTCTTTCCATTTGCAGGTAGATCTGGTGGGATCTGAGAAGGTCAACAACTCGATGGGCTTTTCTATGTTTTTCGTGGGGCTCGGATGCCTTACAGGCCCTCCGCTTGCAGGTATGCGTGGTTTTGTTTCCAGCATTCCAGTATGTTTGGCAAGAGGCCATTAGTCATATGAAAGGGTGACGAAATGCATGCAGGTGAGAGGCTCTTGTGGAGCACACGTGCTTGGAGGGTGGGGCTGGCTATACTGTGTTGTTGAAGATAAGTTGGAGATAAGCAATGTGCTGTGTTGGTTTTTGTGCGGAAATTTAGGTCAGGGTGGAGTTTAGTGTCCATGTAGATTGACATTATCTCTGCCAGAATCAGACTTTCTCAGAGCTTCCCCCAAGAGACTTTGTTTTTAAATGTCATGGCCTCTTGCTTAACTGCCTGATTGACATTACACTACTAAACCACTGATGATTGAGACCGCTGTCAGTATTTTCAAAGGACGGAGTACTTCCTCAAGTTTACCCTGTGTAGGTTGAGCCTATCTGAGGTTTGGAAGTGACAAATAAAGGGAGCGAGCGTTATGTGTGAGAAACATGGAATGTGACAAACACTTTTGTCTCTTTTGTAGATGTATCTTACTTGTTTTTCCAAGTCTTCAGGATGTGCAGTGAGGGACACATTAACACAGAGCCTGAGAGTGGCACGATTCTCCAAAACTCTACTCTCCACGTTCTCATTTGTGAAGGGGGGCCTCTTAGGGTGGGGTTGTTATTGAACCTGGTGTCACAGTACCCAGATGGGCTAACGTGAACCAGACTTGCCTGAGAGGTCAAGACATGATTAGGGAGTCAACTAAGGAGGGAGTCGGGGTCCAGAAATAGTGTGGTGTTCTGTTTGCCTGACCCTCTGGGAGCTTTGAGTTCACTGTGACCCCAATGTCTTGAATTATGGTGGATACAGCCACCCAACTGGTTTAAAGGCTCCCAAAGCATGAAAGTAATATAATCATTTGTTTTCATGAAAGCATTATGCTTTTAAAAGATTTTCCAAGCTTTCCAAAGTTATGCTCAAAATGTCCAATTTTAAACCGCCTTGCAAAATACAGTACACAATAGAAGTGAGTTCACCACTGTGCAATGTCACTTATATGTCAGTTGATTCCTAAATGTGAAATGTCAAACATGCTGGACCCCATCTGAGCCGAACAGCTCTTTGGCACAAAACTGTGCAAGATTAGAATTTTCTAAAGAACATGAAAAGAAGCCTGATGAATGTTGAGAGCACATTCTTTGGTCAGTCCAGCATGTTTGCGGTGAACCTGGCCAGGTCTATCACAGTGAACCATAGAGGTGGGAGTGTAATGGTATGGGGCTTCATGAGTGCAAAAGGTGATGGGGAGATGACGTCTTTGGTTGGCACCATGAATGCCTTTGGATATACCAGAATACTCTCTGGCAAGAAGAGACTTCCAGTCTCCAGAAACTTGGCAGAAGAGGGATATTCCAGCATGGTAACAATCCAAAGCACACTGCCAAAATCACGCAGAGCTTCTAGAGAAGACACCTCTAGGGTATTTTAAAGAGGACGGTAGAGCAACAGAACTGCTCCAGCAGAGCAACTGAAGAATCTCCCCAGACATACTGGTGTAACTCTAGTATCCTCCATGCTGGGGAGGATTGAGTCTGTTATAAACGAAGGTGGACATGCAAAGTATAACAAATATGAGAAAATAAAACATTTTAATCTCAATAAGTTCCTACTGTGGGGCTTTTTTTATTTAATATAGAAAATCTAGCTGTTTTTAATTTTACGTAAGAGCAAATACCTTTACTGTTCAACTAACAAGTAATGCAATTACTGTAAGATGATCAAATTTAGAATCATTTGACATTTAAGTGATATTGCACAGGGTTGTACTCACTTCTGTTGTATACTGTATTTCACTGACTAATTTAACCATTTACAATTCTATATTTCAAATCTATTCATAAAAACAATGTAAGTGAGTTTCATGGCCCCTCAAACCTCTGAAAGTTCCTCTGGTAACATGTTTTTATGGTTGAAGGAATTTATTTACAAACCTATCCTTAGAAAGTAGACCAAACTTTCAGTTACTCTTGGCCATAAAATGCACCATTTGTGAATGCCTACTGACTGATCTACCACCTCTCAGGTTTCCTGTATGACTACACCCAGACCTATGACTGCTCTTTCTACCTGGCGGGCGTGTGCTACCTGCTGTCCTCCGTGTCACTCTTCCTGGAGCCCCTGGCACGGAGATGGCAAGAAAGGAGGACAGACAAAGACAAAGACACGAGGACGGAGCCCGGAGGGAAAGTCAATGGCTGTTTTTGCCCAGAGCCCCTCAGGAATGGTGTTGTCTAACAGATGGGGGGGTGGTACAGTAAGGAACCTCTCCTGTTCACCAACCTGAACTTCAAGATGGTCCAAAAGTGGAGCGAATACCACTGGCTTCAGTAAAGGTCCTTGGAAGAGGCAAATAACTGAATGCAATAAGTCTGACCAACACACGTTCAGTGCTTGAAGATGTAAAGGAAACTGCCTGTAGTTCAGAGATGCAAATGCTTAGTCCTGTTTTGTAACTTTGTGATATGCCAAATAGACATTTATATTATGACATATTATTTTTCCACCCCTGGTTCCACTGACATCAACTCCTTCGATGAAAAGACTTGCCTTATTCACTCTTGATTGTATTTTCGATTTTGCATTGCATAGCTATTAATGGAAAGGCATATCAGATGCACCATGTAATACACTCAGTAGATGCTTTTATATCTGTTATTTGTCCTGTGTACCTATAGACACAAACACACACTTTTTTTGCCAAATGTAGGTCTATGCAACAGCCTTTAATAATATGGTGCAGTAGGAAGATAATGTATATGTTTGGCCAGAGACTATTTGTTGCATAAATATCAAACTCAAAAGAGGGTATCACTGCAAAGAAAATGTGCAGTATACTTTTTCCTTATGACGCACACCCCAAATGATCTCATTAAGCATGAAGCTGTTCAACGGCATAAGTGATAGTTGGAAGAGTGTTGGGGGGGAAAAAAGTGCAAAATTAGAGGCAAACAGCCATGGACACATTTTCACCATTTCCTTTCCACACTGATCTACCTCTCTAGGTACCCCATGTTAGCTCTCTTCTGTAAAATGAATGGCCACAGGCTAAGTCATTTTGACCAGAGACTATATGGGAAGCACTGGAGTCTGTGTATTTTGTATTGAAATTTCAGTAGTTTCACTGTGTTTATCCCACCACTTGCCTTTGTATGGTTACATGGTTAACTTTACTAATTATTCTATATTATAAGCCAAAGATGCAGTAGACCTATTCTATGCATTACATCCGTCACAATACAGACTGCAGTGCCATTAACTGCCCTTGGTACCACCTACAGATTTTTTGTTCATGCGTTCTGATTTGATTTTGAAATCTGTGTGAAGACAATGTGTTCTGTTGTACTCTGCCCTCTAGTGGCAGTGAAAGGTATCAACGAAAAGAGTGTGATTTCAATTAGTACAAATCCTCCCTGTTCACTGCACTTCTGTTAAGCTTACTGGAATCCACTCCAAGCTCATACACACTGGACTCATACATTTAACTCTGACCTTACACAACCCATTTCCCATTGTCTTTTCTAATAGGAAAAAAAGTCAAGCGTGTTTTGAAGTATTTGACAAATGCTGTGTCTGAAATGGCTTTATGACCTCTGAGTTCATATCCAATCACTAAAGGGGCACCATGTCTATCTTCTTAAATCATACTCATACTACTATGTGATGCTTAAATTGAAGAAGTCATTTTCACTTTAATCTCCTCTGCTTTCTTGAGAGTTTGGTTTTCTTCTGTGGTCTTATACATTGAGACATACATGTATGTACTGTATCCATACACTTTGCCATCACATAAGAACTGGGCGGAGAGGTTTTAAATGTAAATAGAATGTATGATTAAAAACATGTTGAGCACATTTTTTTGAGAAGAACTGAGAACTGAGCAAATGTACCTGTTTTAATCCATCAGCATTTTTATATGCATCTGTGGGACCTAGGGGTCATTGGGAAACTGATATCAAGGTGTTAACAACTGATTTCCACAGTGGTCACAATTTTCATCTCATTTGCAATAAAGACTTTAGTGGCCACTAATGAACTGTTTATTGGCTCATTATTTTGTGCATCTAACCGCTAGAGATTAGTTAGCAGATTTTGCCATAACACTGTGCTATGGTGAAATCTTTTGTGTTTGTTAAGTTGTCATGCAGCATTTGAATAAGCATGAAGGTTTTCACATATACTTAATATCAGTCCATGATCTGAATGATGGGTAATAGACGACTTCTTTTAGCAAATATGTAAACAGCCAGAAGAAGAGAAAGACGAAGAAAGAAAGGAGAAGAAGACACATTAAGAATGCCAGCATTTGTCAGTAGTGAACATATGTGTCATTAACACCTAAAGGGGCAGCGTAAATATTTGGTGCTCCTATGCAGTATTATCCACAAGGTGTAGTTTTTGCATATGATGCGGCTTGAACCGTAAATCTCATGAAAGACCAATATCTTGACGGTTGTAATATATGAGTATAATGAGATCTGTACAGGGGACCTGCTGGGCAGGATCAGATGGATTGTTTAACCTAACCCATAACACAACATGGATGGAAGTGGTGAAATACAGGTTTCACAGAACACCCGGAATGTTTTTGTCCGTGTATATGAGACAGTGTTAAAGATGAGAGTCTGGTTATGAGTCAGGCCTAGCAAGACTTTCTACCAGAGCTTATGGATGTCATGTGCTTGGCTTACAGAGAGCTAAGCTACAACTAATAACCTACATCAAATGTTTTCTGGCTAAGGATTTTAATATATTCTTTCAGTAATAACTTGTTTTATCGAGGGAAGGGGCATTGTTCTTTAAATTTGACAAAGGAAGCATGCCAAATGAGAGCGCTATAGAAGGTATCACATGCTTGGCCCTTGGGATCAGTAAAGGAACATGACAAAGAGCCTTAAGTTCTTAAACCCCATCTCACAAAATACCTTAATACGAAGCCAAGAATACAGACTCCAGTCATAATGCACTGTCAATTAGCCTGCACGCTTATTGTCTACATACAGACAAAGAAATGAAAATCCACAGTTCCTTCAGGTTCTTTGGCAAGTTCCAATTGAGTAGCCCTTGCATGTTAAACTAAAAACCCTTGTAACCCCAAAATTGTGCAGGTTTCCATCATTTGTCGGACGTGTCACAGGACTGTCACATGTTTAATGCAGGATGTGGCAATGAAAACGAAAGCTGTCAAGACTACAAAGTACTCAGCATCTAATTACAGTGCATGAAATGCCCTGTATTGTTATTCCTACGTGGCTTTTTATTCTTTTTACCTTTTTCTGCGCTTAATTCAGCTCCAACCGCTTAAACTTCGTTCAAACTTTGTCATGTAGGTCTTGGAAAGGACACTTCAGCTATGTATTTTTAATTTTTCTGAACTTTATACTTTTTAAGATATTGAAGAAAAACTAATAAAAAATGTCCCATTGACTTACATTGGGCCATTATGACATAATAATAGGGTCAAAACTGGCTTGCACCTGTGCTTCACTGACACCTGCGACTGTGGACCCAGGTCCCATGGGAAAAGCCATTGGCAAAACCTTCTAGTCGGGTCCCAACAAGTTCCAACCAGTGGCGGTGCAATACAAGGCGCTGGGGCGCCGCCCACCCTACAATTTTGAGATGAAAAAAAATAAATAATTAAATGTCAAAAAACATTATATATCAAATAATTTAATAAGAAATGTACTGTTTTAAAGCGTTAAATGTGTGCCGGAGACCGTAAGCCCCTGTCAAAAAACACTCAAATGTGACCAAATATAATATATTGCCATTCGTTATCATTGAGAGAGAAGCCACTCCTCCCTGTGGGCACCGGCCAAGTGGAAGTCTATGGAAGCCAAAAAAAGGGGCAGGAACATTTGAGCAAGGACAGCTTCTCATTGGCGGATGACAGTTCGAGCCCGGGGCGCAATCCACTTGCGCCCCCAGCCAATGACAGGGTTTCTTATATATCATGCTGACAGGACTGTCCAATCAGAGACCTTTTGTGATTCCCTCACATCAGATTTAAATATCACATATCTATGGAAGAATCATAGCCAGCAAAAACTTTTAATCTGAGAGTATGGCGACTGAAAACTCAGTTGTATCTATTTTAGGAACACCTTTCAATCGACGATCAGATGTCGATAAGAAGAAACTAAAACACAGGGAACGTCCGGATTTAAAAATTTAACAGACAACCACTGATCGCGGGAGGACCTTTACTTCTCCAGCCTGAATGCTAACCGGAGCTGATAGCGGGCTGTTCAGTGAGTAATGCGTTTTCAAGTTACAGTCTTTTGAAAGTTGTTATTGGATAGTGTTGAGCACTGTGTGTTCTTGAAATAAAGCTTTGTTTTTTTGAATATTGTACGAAAGACTCCGTTAGTAATGGCGTGACGTGTGTAGCTCCCTCAGTTAAGATTAACAGTTATATATCGATACATTTCATTCCTAGCCATTTCAGTGACAGTAATAGTTAAGTTGTTAAACATACTGAGTGCCTAGTTTTCCAATCATCATTGTTTCAATTCGTATGTGAGGCATTGTGTGCGTACCTGATAAAAGTAAGTGTGTTTCATGAAGTTAATAGTGGGATTTACATTGCTATTAGCAGCGATTTGCGATTAGCATAATAAATAGCATAATAGTAGCCATTAGCATGTTCTCTTAGGTGATCTTATATTGACTTATGTAATAAGGATGAGTTCATACAGCTCATACTGTAAATATAATACGAATGAGACCTATGTTGCTTAGTGTAATGTCCACTATGATATGCGTCTTAATAATATTGGTTATGTGTAATTGTTATAGTGTAACAATCATTCATATGGATGTAATCCAGTGCAGTGCGGATTGGTCCCTATTCCCATTGCAGACCACACCCATATGTACCATCTCATGCAGTGCCATGTAGTGAAAGCAGAAATATGCAGTCCTTTAACCTCAGTAACAAATGTTTCACCCAAAACCTGTTTTCTTCTCATTGTGGAGTGCTATTTAAACCGTGCCACCGAACTGCGCCCCCCCCTCAAAAAAATGTCACCAGCCGCCACTGGTTCCAACGTTCCAAAAACCCTACTGGCTCCAGCGAACGTTCCATACATATTGAGTTTTGTGGAAATCAATGGGCCTCATTCTCGACCTTTTTCTGTAATTCTTCAGAAATGTTTCTTACACGACTTCGCAAAAACAACGTAAGACAAACGCTTCCGCTGCATTCCCGCACGCTTGAAAATGTGTTCATAAGCAGCCGAAGTCTTCTCAGCTGGGTTCCTTCCGATTAGGTTCTTAGATTGATGCGCGTTCTCGTGAAAGTGGATTTGCATACATACACGCCCTGCCAGCTCCTTATTAGGAGACGCAATTTTAGAAACGTGTGCTGTCGCAATCTCCCGAATCCACCTCGTAACAGGTGTTCATTAATAAGGTGGAGATATTGTATAACGTTGAACGTCCGAAGTCCGTAAAACACATTTAAGTGGTCACTTTTTTTTTTTTAAATCGAAAAATAGTCACCATAGGTGTGAAGACCGGTCCCAAGTAAGAGTGTAAATTGTAGTCTGTCCTGTCGTTCGAAATGGCCACCATAGGGGTGAAGACTGGTCACCAGTAGTAGTATAAATTGCAATAAATTCATGTCTTGGTTCTTAGAGATTGAGCTTAGTGTTTATTTATTTATTCACTTACATTTGCAGTGTTCATGTCATTCACAATCAGTCTCTTAGCAGACGCGGCCTTTGTCCAAAGTGACGTACAAGGGAGAGAACAGTCAAGCTACGAGCCATATAGACCTAGTGTAACAATAAACACTACCTCGTATAATTATGACTATAAATGTGAAAAGTAATTGTTAATTGTTAAATATTCTCGTATTTACTATTATCATAATTATTTTAATCCGAGGATGTCTGTAGAGCTGACGTGAACGCAATCACCAACGGGTTCTCACAAATTCAACCGTTAACCCTTTTACTGTAATACGGAGTTTTTTCAAATGTCATTCCTCAACGCGATTCCTCAAATAACCACAAGATGGCCCGTGGAATCCCATTTGAGAAGATTCCGGTAGAGTTACGACTGCTATTTCGAGTTCTGAAAGTTGTCTGAAGTTCAGAAGAAAGCACAGAAGAAAAAAATTACGAGAATGCAAATGTTTTCATAAATGTTTCCGAAGTGGAGTTCCTTCTGAAATCCTTCGGAAAGTCTTCCCAACTGCTGTCGAGAATGAGGCCCAATGTTCCTGGCTCCAGTTCAAAAATGTGTTTGTCTCACATGTTCTGATGTCTCAATGATTGGGCATGGCCATCATCGAGGAACAGCCTCCCCTTGGCAACTGCCACTTTGGGTTTTCATTTCGTTCTCCTTCTGCAAATTATGACTGGTGCTGCAGTGGTATAGTAGTCCCTGGAGAAGTGGGTATACTCTTTCATTTTTTTAAGCAGCCCATACAGCACAGGAAAAACGCCCTGGTTTAAGAAGTCGGTATACGCAATGCTGACTGAAAAATAAGTGGGTATACTCCGTGTACCTGCGTATACCCTGGACTACACCACTGCTGCAGGTGTATGTGCAGGTTGTGTAATGAGCCTGTGTAATTAGCCTGCCCTCAGGGGGGGATACGCGATGTATTGCTAAAGCTTGTGTGGTGATGGTGTCTCGTATAGGATCCAAAAGGATCAATGTCACCAGTTCACCCTAACACTAGACTGCCCTATTTGCGTATGTTTGTTTTTGTGACGTTTGTATGCCTTTGTCAGTGATTTGTCTAATAAAAGAATGCAAACTTTGCAAAAATAAAATAAATATGGGTTTGTTTAGCTTTTTCAATAACCTTGTATTATGTCTTGTCCTGTCTTACTTACACCCCATGGCCTTCAAATCAAAGTCTTCTAAAACAAAATGCTTTTCAGTTTGTTTTGTCTTTTTCCACAGGTCTACAGACATTAAGACATTTAACACAATGCCACAATGAATGACGTCAGCATACAGAGATGTCCCACCTAATGACTGGCACCTATCTTCCTGACATCACATAGTAAAACACACAGTAAAAATATAACAATAAACATGTTTTAACAATTTGATGTTACCTAAATAACATTTATGAGCACAGGTGTGAACATGCATCAGAGAAAGGTAGATACGAAAATTAAAAATCTGAAGAAGGATCAGAATCATACAGAGTGGCAAGCAGTCTGTGAGAGTCAGATAAATTCTCTCATTCATCTCATGTTTATACAGAGTTACTGAGATAAAGAGAACATGAAGTATCACAACGTCTACATGAGGGATGGTATAACGTGACTGAAAGTACGTCGCAGGAATTTGATCAAGCCCATTCTTTGTTCCGGCACACTATGTTCTCACAACCCCCCCTTCTTAATATTTCCTTAATCAAGTGGGGATGAGTCACACACACAGACACCGACACACATTCAACGCTGTTGAATGTCCCATCCATATAATGAGTTCTGTGGAAAACAATGTTCCTGGCTCCAGTTCAAAAATGTGTTTCGATGTTTCCACAGTAATGTTAGCTTAATTACATATTAGCCTAGGTGTGAATATGCATCAGAGAAAGCTAGATTTCAAAAAGATTTTCTGCAGAAGGATCAGTCTCACACAGTGCAAGCAGTCTGTGAGAGCCCGATTTATTCTCTCATAGGCAGATTCATTCTCTCTCCCGTTCACTTTTCTTTCAATTACTCTGTCCAACAATTCCTACTCTTTTTTCTACTTTTTTGTCAACCTGCTTTGACTTCCCTCACACTCCATCTCTCTGCTGCACCCCATTTTCTGTCCTTCTTTCAGTATTTTCCCTCTTCACTCTTTACTTTCTTTATCCATAGTCAGTCTTGTTGACTCTTCTTTCGTTTCTTCTTTCACTCTTGTTCACCCTTCTTTCCTTTCTTTTTCCTTGCTTAAAGTAGCACAATGGAGGAATTGCTAATCGCTAACGAGATGCTAGCGGCTAAACCTAGCGGAACTTCTTGAAATTCTACACTGCCAGTTTGTGTTTGGATTTTTACTTTTGACTAGGTTTAGTGAACACGGATGGCAAGAAACACATTACCAACTGAATTGTCCACTAGTTGTAAAATGTCCCAGGTCCCAAAATGAATCCAGGTCTTCAGGATAATAGGTATGCACTCTGACAAAATCACCAAAGAACTGGGATTTCTGGTTTAAATGGACACAGATGCCAAGACACACATTACCAGCTGAATTGTCCACTAGTTGTAAAATGTCCAGACTGGAATCCAGGTCTCCAGGATAATAGGTATGCACTCTGACAAAATGAACATTTCTGGTTTTACAGCCATTTATCACTGTCCATTTGGTTGAGTTACCTTTTTGTGTGTGAGGTGCACATATGTCTGTGCACATTGTATGTGTGTCTTTGTTCTCTCCTGCACTCTGTAACATTATAGTACCTGGTTATAGTGTGACTTTCTTATGGGTAAAGAGACCATCTCTCTGGTCCATCACATATCCCATATCTATGGGGAATCAACCCACTGGTTCAAATGACATGGGTACTCTTTAAGGCACACCAGTCACACAGGCCGCGCCTCATGAAGCACCTTTGCTGAAACTAGCACTTAGTATTTTTTGACACACATCTCACTATTCTTGTGACAGGGGTGAAGGCAGTGAACTCCAAGGATTACCGCGCTTTTAGCGGTGTCATAGAGGGGGGGGTGGTGGGAAACTGGCGCAGGTTTTTGATGAGGTCTGTCATGTGAGACCCCTGTACGGGTACTTCCTGGGACATTAATTCCACAGCTTCATTTCAGGGGGAGGAGGCCTGAAAGTCCTGTCATTTTTGTGGAATAGAACAAGCCTTTTTACCCTCCGGTCCGGATTTTATCCTCTGAGGTCTAGGTAGCTGGGGAGTCAGGGGGTAGACATAACGCTAGACCGTGTGACGTCACCAAGGTTACAATAGTCTGTGTCACACGTCTTCCTCAGGTACCTGGTGTCTCCTTCGACACTGCGACTCACATAACCGAAGTTAGATTAATAACTGGCATTATGTTTCGTACCTCCTGACCGCCAGGGTAGTGTATTCGTAGTGGATTATGAATGCTCACAGTGTCACAAGGAGGCTTTTCTGTGCCTCGCATCAACGGTTGGAGTTTGCGCATGGTTCTATGCAGGGAGCTGTCGGCGAGTCTGAACAGGTGGCCTTGCACAACGCTCTCAGGGGCCGGTGTCTGACCTCCCTTGGGCAAGGTAGTCTGGAGAGGCCCAAGTGGGGGCTTGGAGGCACTGGAGCTCGAAAACGAAAGAGCTAACATGAGTGCTCTTGCTGACGTGATGCATAGAGACACAGGGGGCGACAGTGGTACAGGGGGTAGAGGAGTCGATTAGTAATCGTAAGGTTGCTAGTTCGATTACCCACTCCTCCTTACCAAGTGTGTAAGTGTCCTTGAGCAAGACACTGAACCCCTAAAACTGCTCCTTTCCTTGTAAGTCGCTTTTGATAAAAGCGTCTGCTAAATGACTAAATGTAAATGTAAATGAGACACGGCGGCCCAGTGCATCCTTCACAGCAGTTTAAAGACATGGCCAGGAACAAGTGGCAGGGCTCGTATTGCAGCCCTACGTGCCTCTGGCAAGAGTGTGCTGGCAAGGGTGTGTATGCCAGACCTGGCGGTGACTGCACACAAGAATGGCTACAAGTCTTCCCAGATCCTGAGCTGTCTGATGCACTATGGTCAGAAGCCCATCCGGGGCATCATAATAATAATAATAATACATTTTATTTGTATTGCACTTTACATCATACAGATCTCAAAGTGCTATATACATATAAGACAACAACAATTAACAATGATTAGAAGAAAGCTTTTGAAAAAAGATAAGTTTTCAGGCCTTTTTTAAAAACGTCAATAGACTGTGGGGCCCTGAGATGGTCAGGGAGGGCATTCCACAGCCTTGGGGCAGCAGAGGAGAAAGCCCGGTCACCCATGGTGCAGAGCTTAGTTCTGGTGGCTTGAAGGGTGTTTGCGGATGCAGAACGGAGGGAGCGTGAGGAGGTCTGGGGGGAGAGGAGTTCCCTGAGGTAGGGGGGAGCATGTCCGTATAGGCATTTGTGGGTGAGGAGGGAGACCTTGAACTCTATTCTGAGTGGGACTGGGAGCCAGTGAAGTGCTTTCAGGGTGGGGGTGATGTGGTCGTGTTTACGCACCCTCATCAGGATCCTGGCAGCGCTGTTCTGGATATATTGCAGTCTCTGTATGCTCTTGCCAGGGATCCCAATGAGGAGTGCGTTACAGTAGTCCAGTCTGGAGGAGACAAAGGCATGGACAAGCTTCTCTGCATCTGCCAGGGTGAGTGATGGCCGGAGTTTGGCAATGTTCCTGAGGTGATGTGGGTGTCATAGGTCAATTCAGCATCCATTTTAACACCCAGGTTGGTAACTGATTTAGAAAGAGAGATGTTTTGGCCAGAGAAGGTAATGCTAGTGATGGTGGAAGAGCGGAGCTGATGTGGTGCCGACTAGTATGGCTTCCGTTTTCGAACTGTTCAGCTGCAGGAAGTTTACCTTCATCCACGCCTCAATCTCCTCCAAGCAGGTGGTCAGAGTGGATGTTGGCAGAGGTGCAGCAGATGTGGGTGTTGTCCTAATGTAAAGCTGTGTGTCATCAGCATAGCAATGGTAGGAAATCCCATGCTTGCTGATGACATTTCCCAGGGGGAGCAGGTAGAGGGAGAAGAGGGTGGGGCCCAGCACAGAGCCTTGAGGGACGCCGCAGGTGACGTTGTGGGTGTACGATTTTGCACTGCCCAAGGCGACGTGCTCATCAGTACTAACGCCTGGCAGCAAGGACTGCAAGGTGAGTAGGGAGAGTGCCAAGGAGTTGGACAATTTTTTGGGCGTATCTGTCACAAAATTGGAGGTTTAATAGGCTCTTTTTATAGCCTTTTATCTACATGCCCATCCACGATTACCACCTGAAACAGTTCATTCACACATGTCTACTAACTGTAGGTGGAGAGCTACCCCTTTTTGCACATTTGAACCAATGGGCCACTGCCCCCGGGATTATGGGCTGGTTGTTGGCCTTTTTAAATTAAAAGGTATACGTTGCATCATATCCCCATCCCCTAGAGGCACTCCACACACCATAATTTGGGAAACACTGAACAATGACAAATGAACAGCTGAACAGAACAAATATGGTCAATATTGACACCATTGATGACGTGTTTCATCACAGTACATTAATTTAGGTTACAGCTCAAAAAGCACATTTAAGGGTTGCAGTTAAATCTTAGCATTATTGTTACTACCAGTCTACAGTAGACTTTGATATATGGATCAGTCAACAAGTGGATTTTTTCCCAAAAAAAATCTGTCACTTTGTGAGACGCAGTTTATATGTGGGGATATACAAAAGGTCACGGCTTATGAAAACCGTTGAAAAACAACCGGTTTCTCGCTAAGTGAAACCTACTTGCCACTATGCCCTGATCTCACACACTGTGCAAACAATAAAACAATAAAAGCACATGAATGTATGAGAAATGGCCCAATCGGCACTTAAAAAGTAATAATCCCCAAGAGGTCACCATACCAGGTGTAGAGAGGGCCTGCATCTGTGGGCAAGCTTACACAGTTTCAGAGCCAGCCCCAGGCCAAAGGGAAGGGACTTATATTCATATGCCACAACCTTTGAAAACAAAGCAGAGGAGCCACCTAAGTGCATTGACAATAGCAATGTGAAAAAAACACGTCTTTGAGATCCACTGTGGTAAACGAGTCTCTTGGGAGTATTGAAGCTAACACCTGGTTAGCTACCAAAAAAGGTTACCATTTTGAAGGTATAGTGGCATAAGTGCTTCTTGGGTCTAGAATGGGTTGCACAACCCCATCCTTTTTTCGGCACAATGAAGTAATGGCAGTAAACGCTGTACTGGGTTTCTGCCACCTGGACAATTCTGATGGCCCTCTTTCTGCATTAGGGTATTTATATCCTCTCTCAGCTCAGCTCTGCCACATAGGATACAAGCACACCCTGAATCTGGGGTGGTTTTCTGGCACACTGCAATTTGCGCCCCAGGATGTAGTTGTACTTGAATACCACAGGGAGGCAGCAGAGGTTAAGCTGCTGGCTGGATTCGTTTGTGATGCAATGGCAGTCTCTGGTGGCCTTAGGAAGGGAAGGAAGAGCTAGCTACTGTGTGCCGAGTAACAGCTTATCTTCAGTGCCTACACTTGATGTGAAGACAAACAGGGAGACTATTACACTGACCCTGCACCCGGCTAGCTTAAGGTTTATGAGGCATAACACATAATAGAAGTAGAAGAGGCATAGTTTGTGCCTCTGACATGAGTGAGTGCTTGACTTTAACATTGATATGCTAACAGACGGATACAGATGTGCTCTCAACCGCTCTAGCGTGTGTCTCTGTTTTATAGAGGAGCTAAACACAGTTTTCAGGGGGCAATAAGGAACTTTAACCCTGACCCTTGAACCCTGGCCCACACCCATTGTCTGAGGATGAGCAGGCTAGGCCTACTTCTTTTTGCGCTTATCAGTCATCGCAGGCGATAGAGGGGCGCTGGTAACAGCAGGAGCTCTGGAGGCAAAGAGCTGCCGGGCCCGACGGGTTTTTGGCGCTGTGGGCCTGAAGCAGATGCAGCACTCTGTGACTGGGTGTTCCCTCTTGGAGATTCTCCAGCGTCCCTGGCGGCCTCTGAGTGGAGGAAGCAAGGGGCGGGTGAGGTCCCAGGTGATGCTTACAACGCAGCATTGCTCTCAGGGCTTCCCCCTGTTTAACTTTAGCCATTAAAAGACACTTGCATGTCAATTACAGCTGAACCAAAAGAGGCCTGTTGGGTAGATTAGCTGATACAGAAAATACATTCTGTCCTTATCACCCATGTCCTTAACACCCATGTTGAGCCCCAGGAGCTTTGTGCAACCAAGTCAGGCCTAGCCATTTACAATTCCAGCCAACTTACATGTAGGCTATGGCGACCGGTATGCTTGAGGGATTGGTCATTGCACATGCCATTGGTGATGTCAACACAGCACCAAAACTTTTAATGGGGTGTTTGTCAAAGGCAAGGTTGTAACCTAACTATCAGAGTTTTTTTCTCCCCCAGCGTTGTTCATCAGGAAAAAAACATCACGTTTTGGCACAGCCTACATGCAAAGGGTCTCTCTCTCCCTCAATGCGTCCTGTGCCATCTGGAAATCCCTATACCCCTGCATTGAAGGGTCATAGAGATGCCTATACAGATGGACATGCCGTGCAGGTTACAAAAATTTGGAGGTGCGGAACAGAAAAAAATGGCTCCAAGGCGAACCACACACCAGCGGAAATTGCTTCAAATGTTTTGCATGCAGCAACGTGCTGTAGGTTGGGGATGGCAGGGATACATTCCCCTTAATGCAAAGACTAAGGGCAGTGTTTCATTGTGCATTGCCATTTGAATAAAGAGGCCTAAATATGAAATACAATTTATTACGTTTTCATTCTAATATTTTTCGTACTTTATTGTTTGGACATGGACAGAATAGCAGCATTGGAACTACAACATACAACATATAATGCACAAGCACAGAACACACAATGCTTTCTAAAATTGTAATTAATAAGAAGAAAAACTAAAATGAAAATACAGGCACAAATATAATACAGGAGTGTCTATACAAGGATATTTAGAGTGAGCGCAATATTGTTTCTCTTTTAGCCATGATTTAACACCTCTATTAAAAACAGTAAGGTTGTGTTGTGTTTTCAGCTCAGTGGGTAAACAGTTCCAAGTGTTGCTCCTTTAAAGCAGCAATAAGGAATTCTGCTCAAAAACAAGTAAGCTAACTACCTAAAAGGCATGCGAAAAACCTTGAAAACACCACCAACAGCCCAACTGACACTGATAGAAGCTTGACAACACACTAACTGGTGTCCTTTGACAATATAGCTGGCAATGTCATATGTGAAAGCATTCTTTCCATTTTGCAGGGTATTCCAGCCCGGTACACAGAACTACATTGGGCATATTCTGGATGGCTGCTGGGAAAGACACCGGTGTTTATCTTTCCATCACATGACCATATGCTATCAAAATTAATTGGAAGATGATACCAAAACTAGTTGCCTATAAAACCATACTTCAAATAGTGTTGAATTGTTGCACAGTGTTACTTTAACAGAGAAGACTGATTATCCAAATTGCCCATATTAAAATAATTTCAACAGTATTGAGGGTTGCATTGCCAATTGCAAAATGCATTTTGAAACTGCATGACCAAATTCCACAATGAATTGCCAATTGAATAAAGAGGGCCAAAAACTTCCAAACTATTTTTTTGTTATAATATATATTTTTTACTTCACAGTTATTTCAAAGTCTTTACTGTATTTTGGAGAATATATTGTCTGTTATGCCATGAAGGGAGAACTAAGGACAAGCTCTTCATGAGAATTGTCAACAAGAAAGCAGAAAAGAAAATGTACCTCTCTATAATGAGTGACACTTACGGAAAGGCCAAAATAGTTCAATATGTTCGAACATTCTGTTTATTCTGGATTAAATGTACCGGTATGTTTATTTAAATATTTCTTTTGTATGGATTGCTGAGTTCAAGGTGTAAATAGTTAATTCGGCATCTGCAGCTGAAATGAATTTATTAATAATGACAAAAATCATTGCCTGTGAACATAGTCTGTGTCATCCACTTTGCGCACGTGTCAATGAATATGGACCAGTTTCTTTCCGTTACACTAATAAGCATCTTTCAATGGTCCACAAAACTTTAATCTTCTGGTTCTTGCCCTCAATTATATTTATATGCTATGCGTACAACTCAGATCCACATAATTGTGGTGGAGAAGGTTAAGGTTTTAACATGAACATTACTGTGCATAATAAAGGAAATGCTTATCCACAGTTTCAGGTAATAGCAGGTATAACTTATATCCACCACTAGATGTCACTAGCTTCATATTCTTTTCTGGCATAATGAGGCCGACACCTTAAAAACCTCACAAGGCTTTGTCCACTGATCCCAATTAGAGACATAGTTTTAATAGGCCAAAGACATGAGGACATACACCTATGGAACTAAAACCAGAATCAGTGTAGCTCATCCCCTTTCACACCAAGTGACGTATCTCTACAGTCCCTATCAGATCATCAAGACAAATGTGTCTGAGTGGCAGGTTCATCAGAGATGAGGTCCAGGTAAGGCTTATGATGATCAGAGGTGTGACTAAGTGCCAAGTGCCAGGTGAATTTGATGTTAAACTTGGCTTGGGTCCACATGTGGTTCTCATCACCATGCATAATCATTATCCTGTGCATTCTATTTTCGCCTCAAGAAACTCCATCTGTGTTTCCAGACATTTTACAGAAGATGGCCACATTTCATGGAGATCATGTTATAGTCTTAAGCAAATAGTACATTTGAATTTTATGTAAGTGTATTTCATGTGTAATCACACAAATCAAATTTCACATTAGGCCACATAAGCCTAAAATAATCCTATAATGGGACGTTAACATAATGGTTCATATATGTTTTATATTGTATTGTCTGTGTATTGTTGAAGACTATTACCATAGCTTGTACATTTCTTTTGCTTCAAGACATTTAAAAGAGATAGTGTTTTATAGTAAATGCTGGCATTTACGTACTTACTGAATTATTTCTGTTTTTGAAGTATTTCTGTTTTCTTGGCATATTCAGCCCTTACATTCTGAAGTAGCCCTGGCGTAACACTAAAACATTGTCCTGCTGAGGAGATGGCAGCAGACAGAAGGAATAAGAAGACTAGTAATGAGGTGAGATAAGGTTAGTCCATTACTCTCTAGTGATATTTTTTTTTACAAAACAGGGCAAAATACAGAAAATGTGACATTTGTTCTCTAAGCCAGCTCGAAGTAGTTCTGAAAATGACTTTTGATCGATTGTGTGTCTTAGAGACCAGTCGGTGTCCATTTGCATGATTGCATTGCATTTTTAAATCGATGCCCAGATCTCTGCGATACAAGCTTGGGAAGTCTGAACAACGAACCTGTACCTCTTCCTGTTTACCTCCTGTGGTTTCCACCAGTCACCCCCCCCACACACACACACACACACACACACTCACTCACACACACTCTCTCTCTCACACACACACACACACACACACACACACACACATCCACTTCATACTATTTTACCATTTTATCTCATCCACTTAATCTGGTATATAATCAGTGTGCCTGTATAGCTGGAGCGAGTCCCTCTGTCTCCAAGGGCCTGGCTGGAATTCGAAGCTGTGGGTGTGGAAAGTGTTTCTGACGGGCGAGCTCTCTCGACTATTGGAACCACATGTTGGCTCACACAAAAACACGGTACGGTCTCGAGACTGGCAGCTAATGTGTTCCAGCGTTGCTGTCATGCTGAACATACAAAGGAGAGGAGCGGTAACGAATACTCGCCCAGAGCACCGCGTTGGCTGCTCTGTTTGTCTGAGAAATAAAAGCAGCCTTTTAGTTCCAGATGGAGCCATCCCCGCACCACAGCCCATATCAGGACTCTTAGAGCGGCGCTCCTTCAGTGCCTATGACCTGGGATTCAGCTGCTACGAAAATGCTTTGAACGGATTCGATTTCCTGCCACTTTTAAAGCCACACAGGGTCCTGCTCACATTGATATGTGTAATAAGAGACATTAAGAAACGTATGCCTTTGTCAGCAAACTCTTTTAACATATATTTTGTGCACTATTTGAACTATTTGCTCATTCAATTTTGTCAACAAAAAAAATTCAGATTAATCAGATTCATCACATTTGTCCAATATTTGCCCAACTCAGATTGTAATATTGCTTGTTTTTTGTATCCTGCCCAGCATCTAGTCAAAAAAATATCTCCAGTAAAGGTTATCTCATCATCATTCATTACTTGGGCTTGTGGCTTATCCCTGCTGCCAGATGTTAACCGGGGAGGCCTGTCTTTGGGTAGAATTGAGGTAGACGGCCAGGCCCGAGCCTGCATCGTCAGTACTCTGTGGTAGACTGTGGTCAGTCAGTTAGTTTTCCATTAATAGCCCTGCCACTTTCTATTGATGCATGAGGTGCCATGGGGGGAGGGGTGGTGTTAGGAGTTTCAGAAGTAGGCTTTGGATCGTGATGGACCTCTGAAATCTCACTGCTCTTGTGCTTGTGGAAAGTTATTGTCAGGTCAAACCGAAAGCTTGAGTCTTCAAGCTCTGCAGTAGCGTTTCTGGGGTTTAGTTGATCAGATTCAAAGATTTCGTTTTTTTTTTTATTCCATAGTTGTGATTTTTAACAACGAATTTTGTGCACTACTTTTTAAAAAAACTGTCACACTGTAAAAGCAAATATTTACTTAAATAATAATCTTTTTTAAGTGATGAATCACAATTTCAAACACGAGTCATAATTCAAATACACTTTTAGAAAACTGTCCATAAAGTGACTCATCAAATGGTCTTGGCAACTGTCGGACTCGATGGAAATTGCCGGGCTGATTTCAATCATATTGCATTTACTACTTTGATGACAAAATGGGGGCAGCAAAGAGCACCACTAGCATCAAGTGTTCCTATGCAGCTCTGAATTTTTGTGTGTGTCTGAACAGTGTTCTCTCTGAATGAGACAGGACTGAAACACAAAGACATTTATTAATGGTCATACTCAAGCCCAATCTACACTGACAATATGCAGTTAACACTTATATAATTAAATAGCAAAGTTTTTTTTATACTTTAGTCTTAACAATGTTTGCAAAGAGTTTCAATAACAAAGAAATCAGCATTATTTCTTGACAATAAGGCATGTTTTGTGCAAGATTTACAATGGCTCACTTGATCTCAGAAAAAAAGCTGTTCAGACTAGAAAACCAGATGTGGCTGGGGAGTGGTAACAAATCAAATGGAGGGGGATCATTACACCTGGAAGCTCCATACAGACCAATATGTCAAAAATGGTACAAAATAGAAAAGGGTCTGCAAAAATGATGGCAGGTAGGTCTATGGTCCATGAATCACTACAGTATGTGTCTGTGTGTGTGTGTGTGTGTGTGTGTGTGTGTGTGCGTGTGTGTGCGTGTGTGTGCGTTGTATGTGTAGGAGGGATGAACACAAATTGTGTATAAGTGAAACACGCTTGCGTGTGTGTTCTGTGTGCGCTGGAATGTTGGTATGCATGTGTCCACGCTGACTCAGTCCGAAATCAAGTCGAGGATCAGCCCTGCGGTCATGTTGGCCAGGACAGGAGGCTGCCGGGCTCCTTGGCTTTCATGCGCAGTGCCACCAGGCCTGAAGGCTTGTATTCAGACTCGGGACTCGGCTCGAAGGAGTGGGCCCCCAGGCTCCCTGGAAATCCGTGCAGTGAGTAGAGGCCATTGATGCCCGGGTGGTGAGGGTGGTGATGGTGCGGGTGGCTAGGAGACGCCGACATGCCCATGAAGCCTGGGAGGTTGCCATGGGGATGGGAGTAGGGCGTCATGCAGGAGGACGCCATGTTGTCCACTCCCAGAACGCACCCTGCTCCAGGCCCTCCGGCGGCTCCTGAGCCTGCTCCTCCTGGCCACAGGTTGCCCTGCATCTGCGCAGAGAGAGCGGGGGGTTGGTGTTGAAGACACATCATGGAGTTGTCCACTTTAAGCATTGGAAATGCAATTATTGAGTATACCTTTCAAAGTGGATTTTCAAAGAAGCCGTAAAAAAAAAGATTGTGTCAACTACTCCTAATTATCATCATCGTATCAACTTACTCATATCAACTAACTCGACTAACCCTAACCCTAACCCTAACCCGATCTGATCTTGACCTTTTTTCTCAAACAATCCCAAGCTCTTGCACATAGCACCTTACCCTCACTCCAGCCAGAGACTGTCTGGGCCTATAATGATAAAGGCTCAGATCTCGAACAAGCCCTGTGATTATCAACTGAGAGGAACTCGGTATGTTACACTTAGGAATGGTCTGAAAACTGAATTCATACTTTGATTCTGCAAAGTGCCAAAGCTAACAATACAAATAAACAGTAATAATTCAAACTTTTGGATTGTGTAGCTGCAGATAAGATTTTCTATTAGTGAGAACATCTTTATAATCAAGTTTATACAACGTGTGAACGGCCATCATCAATCTCTACGAAAATGTCTTTAAGGTTTGGGAGGTTAATGATAAATACAGTACAGTGATTGGTGTAATTACCTACAGGCCAATATATAATTCAATTATAGATGTAAGAATCAAATAGACATAATGTATATGTCAAATTTGACACCAGATTTGACACTGTAACAGTGCTTTGGGAAGGATAATGGAGTGGTGTATAACTTAGCTAATGGCTTTTTTAAATATTCAGTACAAGCAGATTTAGTCACAAAAGAAAATCTTTGTATCCAGCTAATATAGAATATAGCTAGGACAATTATATCACACGTACAGTTTCTGTTGTAATGTAATAACTATAAATAGTCTTGCAGTGTTGTGGTAGTGGTGATTAATAAAGGTCAGGTTTCTCGGTCAGACACAACATGGGTCCATAAGTCTGTGTGTGTGTGTGTGTGTGTCTATTGAGTCTTGCAGTGGTGTGGTAGTGGTATTTAGTAAAGGTCAGGTCTCTCGGTCAGACACACCATGGGTCTATATGTCTGTGTGTACCTGGTATGTACTGTATGTTGTGGTAGTGGTGTTTAATAAAGGTTAGGTGTCTCGGCCAGACACACCATGGGTCTATACGTCTGTGTGTACCTGGTATGTATCGGAGCGAGGTAGGAGGGAGATATCATAAGTGGCAGCAAAATGGTTGCGCACCTCCTGGATCTTCCCGTAGCGCTCCCGTTTTCTCCATTTGGCCCGGCGGTTCTGGAACCAAACCTGCAGAGAAAGAGAACTGTGTGAGCGGAAGACTATAAAGCGGATCCGTACGGAGCCGTCAGAGCAGGCTGGCTAGCCATGGATCAGATGAGGCACTGAAAATACTGTGCTATCTCCAGTGGTGTAGTGGTCCCTGGAGAAGTGGGTATACTCTTTAATATTTTAAAGCAGCCCATACAGCACAGGATAAACGCCCTGTTTTGAGAGGTGGGTATACGCAATACTGACAGAAAAATAAGTGGGTATACTCCGTATACCTGCGTATAACCTGGACTACACCACTGGCTATCTCCATAAGTTCCCCCAAAAATTCAAGTACAGCCAAATTCATCATTGCACAAAAAAACTGTTGATGTACTGTTGGTGGACTGTTAATGTAATGGCCACTTCCATATGCAGTACAGGATACATTACATAATTTATCATCACATAACCCATGAAATGACTCCCCAGACCCTAAACTTTGGATGTAGTGGTCAGTGAGAAGCCTCACCTGCACTCGTGCCTCTGTGAGTTCAGTGCGCAGGGCGAGCTGCTCTCGCGCGTACACGTCTGGGTAGTGGGTCTTCTGGAACACCTTCTCCAGCTCCTCCAGCTGGAAGGTGCTGAAGGTGGTGCGATTGCGCCGCTTCTTGTTTTTCCCCGACAGGTCGATGGAGTCGGCGATGGAGACGAGGGAGTCCCCCGGGAGGCAGGTGGGCTGCTCCTTGAGTTTGCCACAACAGTCGGAGTCCAGTGCAGGGTAACCCAGTGGCTTAGCCAGTGATTTATCTCCTGAGGAAATCATGACAAGAGAGTCAGAGGCATCACTGGTAGACAATGGTACACACTCCTTCTTTATATAACATTCCTACAGAACAAGTCCTACAAATTTGAAACATATTTATGTTGACACTTTGCTTTTCTATGTTTTCTTCACTAGCTGTTCACCTGCATTGCACCTCTCATGCAAGTTGCTTTGGAGAATGGTGTCTGCTCGGCAACTAAATGTAGATGTTGGAGGGATAGTGTCTGAGATTATCAGTTACTTATGTTTGCCATATAAGGTTAGTTTCCTTAATTTTATTCATGTCCTTATAACTATGTAAGTGAACATAATGTTAATGAAATGTGAATTTCAGCGACTAAATATTTGTATTTTCCGGATAATTGGTTTACAAAAATCAGTTGTCAATACTGATTGCTCTTCCTTGAAGTCAATTCAAATGCTGGGGAAATGTCGCTTGTCATTTCTTTACATTGTTGACACCAAACTGTCATGATGTTTGGCGTGAATGTATTTGTTTCAATAATCCTCCAATATCTATAGATGTCATTGGTCTTCCAAATATTGTGAATGACTAAGAGGTAAACTCAGTCTAAGCACTGTGAAGAACAATTCTATACTTCTGCTAATTAAAATAAAATACTTTAAAACGTCATTGCTTAAAGTATGTTAAGGAAAAGAGCTGGGTGAACAAAACATATGAAGGCTCCTCATCTTTCAGTTGAAAGTAGAATGGCAAGATTCATTAGCTGTTATTGCTTTCTGATAAAAGGAACAATTGCAATTAAATGTATCTGCAGTTGATATGCTAGTTTGGTGAAATTAGCATATTTACCATGTGTACCATGAGTGAATTATCCATACGTTCACAACAAACATAAAAACACCGTAAATTCTACATAGGATATGTACTAAACTAAGCACTTAACTCAGCACGTCATCAAATATTTCCTGTAAGAATGAATTCTTGTCAGTAAACCATAAAAGAACTGTGAGGGAAAACGGTTGATATCGATGCAATAAACTGATTACAAAGGATATGACCAGCCAGTGTTCAATTTACTCAGGAGATATAAAGGAGATCTGGGAGAGGAAGCGGGGGTTCAACAAAAATGAACTTTCCCATGTTGTCTCTGGACAGCGAGACGTGGAAGTGAGAATAGATGCACTGATTTAACTGAGCCACCGAAAGCGCTTCAAACGGTCAGCCAATTCAGAGAGCCATGTTCTCGCCCTAGGCACTCGCTCGCGGAAAAGTAAACGCGTTATCTTTAAAAGTGTGTTGAGATGAGTGATTATGGCATGCCCATTCTCAGACTTAACCGAGGAGTAATTGTTGGAGGTGACATGCAGTTCTTGTGCTCGCACGTCTGGAACAATTATCAAACATGTAGACTAAAGAGCCAACTGTCAGGCAGCCCTGGGCCTATGGCCTAAAAGTTGAGTGGGCGAGCTGAGTGGGAAAGAAATTCCTGTCAAAAGACGAAACGTCAAATTAATTCCTCCCTTGTCTGTGTCTATTCGTTGTTAAATTAGTTATATTGAGATGCTGTAATTTTAACTCAAAAGTCGTAATGTTGACTGGGTTTTCTGACTTCAGTAGAACAAACAAATAATTTAATTTTTCAAACGCAAATTATGAAGTTAGCATATCTTTTTTTCCCCGATGAACGGTCGAAGCCATTCGAGGCCTACACTAAAGAAATCTTCCCTTATCTGACCTCTGTAGTAACCTCTGACCCTAAGTCCCTGACTGCTATAAGGAGTGTGAAAAGAGGGATAAACACATTTTTGGATATTGTTCAGGACAAAATGAACGCATTAAATCGCGGACCATTAAAAGTGTTCCAAAAGGCCTACAAGTTAAACATTCAGCAGAGGGCGGTTGTCCATGAACTTATATAGGCTAACATATGGGGATGCATCCATCCGTGTATCCAACTCTAAATTTCAAGGAATTAAATTACAAAAAAGTTAAACGAAAGTGTACCTTTATTATGACGCGTTGAACCAATAAAATAAAAAAAACACACCTCCGTTCATGCCCACTGACTGATGATGAAATGACAATGTACGCATTTGCCCTCAAGAAGGCTTTAAGAGCGCAGGTAGAGCGATTCCTCCGACTCGAGATGCGAGACAGGACGGGATAATAGACTAACTGGTGGACCTGAAAGGCATTTTATTGTGAGAACTAAGGGGGTTTCCTTTCTGATATTATATTTTAAAATATCTTTCAAATCTCACCATACCACTGAACCAAAAACGAGTTAATGAAGATCCTTAATTCACTAAAACATATAACATAGACTGGATTTAAGATACCACTACACAGTAATCTCCACATTTATGATTCAGTTAGCAATTTCGCATAGCCTGCGTGATAGAATTGATTACATTATTCTTAAATTAAGATTTAGATGTTGATGCTGATGTTAATCACATTTATAACCCCAGGACATAAAAAAAACCTTTAGAGTTGAAGCATCAACCCCGCAGAAACACTAAGCAGAGTTTCTAATCGAATCTTCAATCACACAGAGGGACGTATTCAACACAGCAAGACATTCACAATTAGTAGTGACCTTTTGCTACAGTTCAGCCCGAAAGCCTTTTGAGATTTTTCTCTGACTAAAAATACCAAATTCAATTTGGATGAAATGTAAACTGTAAAACGGCTTAAAAGCTGAGTGCATTATCTCTTACTTGATGTGGCCTTGAATGCACAGTAAGTGGTGTACTCAATAGAAACCCTGTGTAGCAAGACATTAGGCCACTTTTCAACTTTAATGCAGTACGTGTATATCAGTTTTCAGGCAATGTTGGGAAAGAATTGTTTCAAGAATGATCCATTCTTACCATAAATAACCAATTTTTTTTTACCAGTTAAAAATGTCCATTAACATGCATTCTACACTGCAGTAAAACCAATGGCCTATTATCTTTTTATAATAGCACTAAGCACGATTAGTACAGTTCATACGTTTCCTCATTCCTAATTTGGGTACTACATCTCAAGGATTTCAAATTCCATTAAATAGGTTATATGTCCCAAACCTGGACTCCCACCCAGAAAGCTTAAGCCCCAGTTTCCTTTTAATTTCAAAGGTCCTCTCTCACCAACCACCAACAGACAAAACAGGAAAAGGAGTCTGTCTTTGAAGGTGCAAGAAGCTGTGGTGAGCCTCCATGTTTACAAGATATCAAAGTGTTAAATTCTGCTCTCCTGCCTTGCATACAGAGGGAAAAACTGGGTTCATATGTTTCCATGGAGCATTGTGATGCCATGGAAAGAAACTGTTCTTAGAACCTCACAACAAAATGTCTGCTCTCATCTCATGTTGCTCAAGGATTTGGAGACTGTTGTCTGCACCGAATATCTGTTGAACTCAGTGAAGACATAGAAATACTTCTGTTATAGCATGAAACCATTTGGATCTACCATTCAATAAGACAGTTGAGGTTTGCTGAATCCCCCCCAAGCAATTTTGAAAATACATTTGCACTGTTCTTCTCTGAGAAAATGTTCTGTTATATTCTTTATGATAAAATGCATTCATTTGGATATAGTTTAGAAAGTGGTTTCAGCAGAAGCTTGAACGAAAATGACTCGGGTGCTTTTCTGGTCAACCGAAATTCTTCTTCGAGACTCTTTCTTAGTCTGTAATTCAAGACCACAGGAAGTTCTTGTTTGTAGTAAGGCTGTGTCATAAGTTCTTCTTGAACACAGGGATTTTTCAGTGCCGATGAACTACAGAGATGAAGGACGGCCATCTTTGGCAGTCACATGAAACGCTCCATTGTATATTATGAAGGATACTGATATCACAAAGTTCTTATCAATAAATGTCTATTAGGTTTAATATAGGTTTATATATAGCAATAAATAAACGTAGAGGCTAAAGCATTCATCTGTTGCTCCAGCCCCCTGAGGCCATCCAACTTCATAATGTTTAAAACCCATTCATAATCAGTTTAAGTCCATTTTATTGCTAAATTATCTAGACTTAAGTAACATGAAAGAGTTACTCCCTTTGGAGTTGTTGGTACCTTGGTTATTTACTTAGCCACAAAATATAATACATTTTATAGGAGCCTTTGATTTTTTTTCCTGCTGTCTACTATGTTTTTTATTATTATTATTGTTACCACAGTCTCTCAAATGACGTCCTTTGTTTATACTCAGATGCAAGAGTTGTGTTGCCATCTGTGTAATTTAATAAGGTCTAATAGGGTATGTGCTACATCAAAAATGTGCTTTTGTTATATTCAGAATATTTGATTTTCCTATAGCATCTAGAAAGTGTATCATTCCTCTATGAATATGACTTTTGAGCTCCACAAAAATCTATCTACAGCACCATTGAATCTCCTGGATTTGGTCGGGTTCTGGTGTGATTAAAGTACTGCATGGACCTGTATATCTGTTTTAAAGACAGCCCACAGTTGTAGCTCCCTTGCTTAATACATTGAATATTATAAATAGAATATAAATTGAAAATTATACGAAAACGTAGGCCAGGGTACCTGTGATCAGAGTGTAGAGCATGATTCATTAACACCCGTATAAAGATAACTGAAGCAACACACTGTGCACAAAGAGCATCGTTCTTCCTTCTAAGGAGGTAAAATGAATGCAAAGATATTGTGCATCCAATTTATTTGGCTGATTATACAATCGTACAAATAGTTGAAAACACAAAGTTGAATATTTATGCCTGACAGAATGGACAAAATACTGCTATATTGGTGTTGGCTTGCAATGCATTGCCCCTGTTTTGCCCTTCTCTAAGGTCAACCAATCAAACTCCATCTTATAAGAAATCAGATAGCTCTCATCTGTCATTATTCATACAAAAACGGTTGGCATAAATGTATTCTTAAAATTTGCATTAATATAGTCAACACAATAATAATACTTATTGTTATTATGATTATTATTATTATTATTTTAACCACTAGTACTACTATGAGGCCACATCTAATAGGCCATAACTTCAACACTGTAAATCACTGTTATTAATGGCAGTCGCTGTAAAAGGTCTACATCAATTTACATCTTACCTTCTGGACTATTTTCATAAAATGAGGTTTTTCCACTTAAAGATAGTTTTTGATCCTGATTAATATTTTCCAGATATTTGCTGTGTTTTCCCGGCGATGCGTTCGAGGCTGGGACGCCGTGCGTAAAGTCCGTGGAGCCGTCTGGAAAACGTCCGACATTCGGTGAATCGTAAAAGTTGCCCCGCAAACTCAGTCGATGCGAGTGAGGAAGGTGCGGGACTTTTTGGAGCTCATCGCAGGGAAAGAAAGAGCCGGAACTATGCTCCAAACCCGGTGAATTTTCTGGCGTCGTCCTGTTCGGCGGAGAGGAAAAGGACAAACAACCTTCCGTCTCCATCGCCCTGTCCAGCAAGCCTTCCGAGGACTAGGGCACTATTAACAGTGAAAACGTTTGTGTGTGAATGGAGAGAGAGGGTGAATTTTTCCTTCTCCATTTCAAGTGGGTGGGATTTAGAAGATCAGAAACAAAGACCCGTGAAACAGGGGGGACCAAGACAGCAGTCTGATTTAATCCGCCAAGAATTCAATCACGTGTGGTTCCTGTCATTCCAATTAACCATTTAATTCCTTCTTTGGTTTAGAAACTAAAACAAAATGGCACTAGAGGCGGGGTGGCAGATACAGCTTTTTTGAAGTGTTAACTATGTCCCAATATCATTCATGTGACCAGTTGAATATCTTACGGAATACATTTTGAAAACCTGATCGTGCACAACAGAATTGATGGATTGAATGGGTTTCTGAGGATGCAGATTAAAGTTTTATTTAGTTTGAATACGATGGCTGATGGTTGAATAAATATTCAAATGAGCCTGAAAAAAATGGACGAAGTGAATGTTCATCGCTTGTCCTGCATTATGCTTATAAGTCTTGGCCCCCTAAATCACAAAAAAACATGTTTCTGAAATATTGTGTTCTACTTGCTTTTAATTTGTAGTGGCCGGTCCTGATAGCTGCCCGTAAGGGGACCAAGCAATATTGTCACCCCATTCAACAGTGGCCAGAGCAGTGACTTGACAACCCTGATTGCAAACTGTCATTTGTGTTTGTCTCCAAGAACTGTATTTACATATATTCAAATGCTGCCCATCACAGCCATTTCTTGATATTTGTCAAATGTAGGTGTTACAAACAGAAAATTGAATAAGTCTCTCCGGCTGGAAAACAAGCATGGGCTAATCAAACAAATCAGAGGGAAAATATTATGACCCAACGTCACCCAGTTTAGCAGGTCGAAGTAGAAAAATGGGCTAAGCAAACTATAATCATACATTAGCCTGCTGGTGGCGCTAAGAGTAATTGAGTGGACCACCAACATCCTTAAATAATCTTAGGCTCTTCCTTTATCAGTGTACTCTACATTTCATTATAAATCCGCAAATGATTTGGCTATCGTTCTGCACAGAAATACAAAAACAACAAGCGTCCTCTGTGTTTTCTCTTTACAGATATGAAGGCTGGTGATGATGAGTGCGCGTCCATCCAAACACGCTGAGCTTATTATTGTGGACATACTTTTTTTTTTAAAAAGAGTGCACTCTTGAGGTTAATTTCGAGTCATCAATATATCACAAGTAGTGCTAGTCACAGTCTAATACGTAGATCTAATTTGTAGACCTAATTTGAGATAAAATAAAGCGCACCACATTTATCCTCCGACCATTCTTCATTAATAAAAGGCTGTAATATAATATATTAATCACTTTTTCTCCCCCTTTAAATCGTGTACTGCTATAATTTTTGTGTGGAACAAAATGGAATTTGCGGTAAACCATGGCAAACCAGGCCTCTAGGCAACATGATAACGGCGACTATAATACAAACGGTTTTGTAAAGTTTAAGTCTTTTTTTAAATGTAAAATATATGAAATACAAAATGTATTCTGAAAGTATCGATCATGACATGTCGTGATTTGGTGTCCTTTGATTTTATTAGCCTACGTAAAAGGTAGTCTAAGTCTAAAAATTGGTCTGTAAGTTTATAATAATAATAAGTGTTCATAATAATAATATTATTATATGCTCGCATTTTATTTCACGAGTAAATGTGAGGAAATCATTGAACTTTTATGCCATGACAGATTCCACGCAGCCATCCGCAATTTCAACGTTTTGTTTGAAAACAAACGTTTGAATGTCAAACTTTGACTTTAATTTGGGAGACAAAAACAAAGCTGTGTGTCATTTTCATATAAAGCACTACCTTGGACTTACATAATAACGAAACCAATAAAGAAAGCTCAGACCAATTCTTTATTTTGGGGAATTGCTGGCTATTAATCTGTATCTTATTCAGTGGCTTTCCTGCTTCTGTATGGCTACAATTCGGTGACAGATACAAAAAATGCGCTAATTTTCTAAGAAAATATTCGGCATCGATTGCGAAATAGCCTGCTACATAGTTTGAGAGAAATGCATGTCACCATAACAAAAGTTTGTAAAAAAAAAAAAAAAAAAAAAACGTATGTTATCATCGCATGGACGATTCGTATGAATTTAATACACTGGATTTCATTTAAAATATGTTATGTATATTCAACATGATACCTCCTCCATCATCTAGATGCAAAAGCACAGTTTGGTCAGACCACCCTGACCCTGTCTTCAATTTAAATCACGGGACATAATCACATGCACACCAGTAGTATAGGAGTGTCCTGTCCCACAGGTTATACAACAACAGAACTAACATTACATTTCCAGGTTGCAAACTGGGCAATCACTGAGTTATCAACTGTGACAGTTATCAACCCTATTTATACACTCCATGTGAATATACATCCAAACATTTAGCCTTCAAATGGTAGTACATTAGTCAAATGCATGCATAACACTAGCACTGCAGGTTGTAAAAGCCATTGCTGACACATTGACACACAGTAAACAGGCCTTTTTCTTTAGCCTGAAATGCTGACTTACAACCCATAAAAACACACGGTACTCACCCTCCATGGTTAAAAACGAGAGCAAAAAAAAACCTCAGCATGAGAGTTTTGACATTAAAGGGAAATGCACATTGTTGATATTTACATGGCAACTCCAATCTCTAGGAGCCATCTCTAAACATAAAGCACTTTACAGACTTGATACATGCTAACGTTGGTTTTGAGGATGTCTCATAGTCTTCTTGGTTACCTGTGAGGCCACATGGAGCCAAACTGACGGACAAGTGTGTAAACACAAGGTCCATTTGCTGTAGGGGGAGGACATAAGCACCATGTTATTCAGGGCTGTGGTCCTAAAGCGTGGCCTCTCACGAATATGGAGGAAAGGAGTCCTCTCAACTTCAACTTGTAAATTACATGACAGGCATTATGAAGGGTAAACTCAAAAGTCAGTCGTTAAGCAACGTGTCACTCAAGTTGAAGACTATAATTGAGGCTTCTAAATGCTCTTAAAGTTAAGCGCCAACTCCTGCACCACTTTATGTAACTGAAACCCGATCCCCTCTCCAAGTAATACTTGCCTCAAGTTTGAGTGAAAATGATTGATTTACCTCATCGTTTTAAAGGACAAAGATTATAGGGCGGTTTGACTTTATTTACTACGCCTGAAAAACATGACTTGGAACCTATATGTTGCAGCATTTAATAAATATACATTTGCATTCGCATAATTCAAATAAACAGACATTCTGTGAACAGGATAAAGTGAGCAACTGAGCAAAACTCTTTTTTACTGCTTATTGTTCACGAGGCACATTTAAACCACTAAGCATCTGTGAAATAGTAAAAAACAACCCAACCACATAAAGTAAAACAATATATATATATATATATATATATATATATATATATATATATATATATATCGTTTAGTTTTATGCTTGTTAGTAAATTTTGAGGGCCCCAAAGTGCTTGGCCAGTGATACAGCTACATCCCCATATGTTTCAACACAGAGGCCGCGCTCCATTAGTGGAGGTCCAAACTAGCTTCTTGCATCGGACAGAATAAATCCTGACATTCATTAGAGTGGCCCAGAGCAATGCCATCAGGAGTAGAGCCTCTAATGAGACAGCGGTACCTATTCAGCGTGGCTCTCTAATTAAAAAGACATGACCGCTGAAGAAAGTCGAAATAGTCAGGCTGCTGAAGGATTGTGGTGCATGCTTCCTGAGACATAACTCAATTAATGAGCAACATGACTTCAATTAGTGTGTTCTGGGACTGGGACCACAGAGAACTTGGGAGCCTCTGAGAGTGTTCTACTCTCACTGTCTGTGTCAGGTATGTGACAGTTTGATTCAGTGATTTAAGGCCCTCTGCATCAACCTGAAACAAACTTACCTACAAACTTAATTTTCTGCTCCCAAGTTCAACTGTTGCTTTTATGCACTATGTGAGCACAACATGAGTAAATAAACATGTCTCGGCATGTGTCTGTTGACGGAAGGGGGTGACAGTCAGTGATTCATTCACAGTTGATTAACTTTGTATTCGTTGACTGGGGATAGACAGCAGATAAAGGATCTGCTCAACACACCTTCACTAAAATTGACTCACATTTTGCAAATGCTATTCATTTGGTGTGTCATAAAGGTCTCATCTTCCCGAAGATATGGATCAGCATGGTTCTCCTTTCTGGTCAAAAGTGTCAGAATTGAATTGCGCAATAAAACATAAACATTCACAAAAAACCTAAACAGATCATATTAGACAATAACCTCCACTCGCGGATAGCGCCAGTTGTGACCTGGTTGCTAGACAAGGTTAACTAGCTGAAGTTCCGTGAAGAGAATTTCTACCCTTGCCTTGAGCAAAGGCACTCCCTTGAAATAAAAAACCCAGCAAAGTAAATTCCTTCCAGAATATGGGTAGGAGGGAAATGTCAGCACCCAAACAGTTAGGCCGCCCAAGGTACAGCCATTTTTTAATGAGCTGTGCACATAGAGTTGGCTTGTACGAGACCCCTTGAAGTACTACCAAGCTGACACGACCAATGAGTCAGTGCACACCTGTTTTGATGCATGGCTTCTCCAAAATGAGCATCAACCCACAGAAAAAAAACAAAGCATAAAATATCAGAGTTGCCCTCTCCAGGAAGAGATTTATGGAAAAGACAAGTTCACCACTGAAGCCACTCAGCTCGTGAAGCAGCACCAGTGCATGGCAATGTTTCACCCAGGTATATTTAATCTGACTCAGGATTTAAGGGGATTCATTATTCACCCTGATATAAACCACAGCTCAATCTATGGATTTCCAGTAAGCCATCAGACGAAGGGTGGTGTGGTGGGTTCGGGGGTTGGGGGGGGGGGGGGGGGGGTGGGGTGGGGGGGGGGGCTCTGTGGCCACTCTGCGCTTCCTGAACCTAGGGCTTCTGAACCTGTCCCTGGCATGACCCCATACAGGAAATCAGTTCAGTCTGTGGCGAGTCGCAGCCTGCCTAGCGCCTCCTGGCTCTGGGCACAGACGGCCCTGGAGGAGATTGACCCCTCTGAGCCCCTCCACTCCCACGCTGCGGCCCCCGGCGCTGGACGCTAACTCCCTCACGTCCTTCCTCTCCGGTCCGTCCCGTCTCACACCATGCCCACAGGGGCTGACACTGAAAGCACTGAGGGGTGGCAAGCCCTGATTCTGCATCCATCCAGCACTCAGCTGGCACATATACATTCAAACAATACCACTGTGAGGCTTCAGTTTATGCAGGTGACAGCACTGCAATAGCACCCTGTGACTGAATTATGCATCTGAATCCATGGGCTATTGATTGTCTCTATGAGTCCCTGGCCTTATAGACAGACACTCATCTGTGATTGACAAAACACAAAAGAAAGTCCTGACCCCATTTAAAGACCACTTGGGTGATCCCTGCCCCGGATGGGGAGTGGAGTGTACATGAGGTGCTTGTCCACAGGAGACCCCCAGTGTTGACCAGGGGGGTCCAAAACAGGGAAATCTCTGTGTGGTTACTTTTTTTTTCAGGGCGGCCTCACATGCTCCCCATCCATGAGAGGGTGTTCTTTGTCGCATCGCTCCGGCAAAATACGTGGCCCCACTCTCTCAGGCACCCGCTAAGTGAAAGAGCATCGCCAACCTAACCTGAGGTTTGCATTAGAATGAGAGGAGGAGAGGAGGGTGAGGAGGTAATTGAATTATGAGCCATGAATGCGGAGAGATGATCCCAGATGAACGGGATAGGCTGTTGCTTTCGGCGGGAGACAGAAGCTAGCTCTGTGTCCGGCTGTCTGACGGCCAGCTGAGGGGGTGACTGACAGCTGCTGACCTCTGGGTCATCAGACGACACTGGGGCAGTCTGGGAAACAGGGGTTTGTTTCGGAAAGCCCTCACGCATTGGTAGGGGGTGCCGGCTTAAAAGAGAAGCAGGGTGACTGTCCTCCCGATAACCCCTTCAGTCGGGCTCATGAAACACAATCAAGTAGATGCTCTCTTGATGTGGAACAATCAGCTCCTGCTGGCTTAACACTTCATACATTCACTCTCAATTTTACGAAGCCATGATTATCAGCTTGAAGAAGTGTTAATCACATGCTAAAAAGGAGACTGGTTCTTTTTCCCTGTGTATAACCCAGGATAAGAAGCAGTCCCTCTTTTGCTCTTTGTAAAGATGGCACACGGTCATCTGTAGACATAATACGGTCTTCTCATCACCCCATCCCTGCCATGATGTAACTTAGGCTACTTCATATGTTTATTGCTTTTAACCATGTGAATACACCAATGCATTGTAGTTGTATTTGCACATCCAAACTATAATGGAAACATTATAGTGAAAGTGGGGTGTTTGAGGGAGAACTGATCAAAACAGGGTTCATCATGCAGGGCTCTCTTTAGGCCTGACTGTCCTTAATCAAAGACAGCCCAATGGACTCTCGCCTCCGACTCACAATCCCCAGAATTCCGTAAACAGGCACCTCAGTGGACCCATCTGGATATCAGTTGACCTAGATGGTCTGGATGCGCACCAGTCCTAAAAATAAATAATCCCTAAATGTGTTTATAGTGTATGGGGAACCAGAGGCAAAGCGTTCCTGTGACCTGCGTGCCTGATTCAATTAGAGGTGGTCGCACAATGACCATGAAGCAGCTCTTGAACACGGATGCGTGGCCATGGGATTTTCATTAGCCAGGGCCTGAGGACGGGAACCTCTCTGCACACACAGCTAACCTCAAGCAGGCCGACTAAAACTTTGTCTTCACTTCTCCTGTGATCCAAGAGCCTGATCAATGCACCAAGGACACTGCCTGCAGAAAAAGCTGAGTGCAAACTACACTGTTTCTACTCTTGTTGAGCAGCTCATACACCAGTGATATATGAAGTGTTGCGGGAGAAGTACTCTTTGTTGGAGATGAGAGAATGATGTCAAGTAAGAAAACAAACTGTCATTAAATAAGGCTACTGTACAAACATCCCCAAGTAATTCACGAAACAGAGCAAGAGACACTTTACAAATCTTGTCAAAATGGTGGAATTTTGTAATAATATATTATTTTCCATGGAATGGTGCGGAGATTCCCCACTTTGGGGCAGTCGTAAATCCCTCAATTTGGGGGATTTTATTCATTCGGTAAAAATGTATTATTGCATGTGTTGCTTTCATGATGACTGAAATGTTTTGTCCATTTTTAAGATAACGCTTTTGTTATCATATCAGAGCACGACAAGAAAGCATGAATTTGGGGGTCATCTGATTTCATGAAGAGAATTAGTCGATAAAAATAACACCGTGAAAAGCCTGGTAAAATAAGGAAAGCATTAATCCCTTCCATGGCTCCAGTGTCATTCGTTCCCCAGAGTGTATATCCCAATACAGAATAGACCATTATTTTCAGGCGACTCGTTTAACTATGTCATGAGTCATGTTTGAGCGGAGCAGAAAGAGGTTCATTTAGCCTGTCATCGAACGACGAATGAGCGGTCAAGTAGCTTCAAAGCGCTTCACAGTATGCATGCCAATATTCTGCCACTACTGAGAAGGACACCAATAATTTTGAGAAAAGATATAACACGATAGGGCATTGTGCTGCTAACAGAATACAACTAGAAGGGAGATATTTATAGCTGTTTTTGTCTATTTTCAAAAAATCATTTCGTGTTTAACCCTACTTTCCCACCACTGTATGCCAACATTTGTGGGTTATGTCCAACCCAATGACCCGCAATAATTTTACTGTACAAATAATTCGATACAATTATTCTTAATTTCTTCAGATTTTATTTAGGTATTCTTTGATTGGAATGGAAAATAATTACTAGCAAATTAGCCTACAAATTCAAGTTTATGTTATTTTGACCTAAATACCCCATACCGCTGCCAGTTTTGCATGTTTGTTTTCAAGTGTATAAACTGCTAGCCAAACAAAGCGGAAGAAAACCTGTACTTTACATTAACGTAGTTCTTACGACCCATGAGATGCACAGGTTGAAAAGCATACATTTGGAAACATTAAGTCGACAGTGGAGACAATTGTGATTTAACCTTATACGATTTATTGAAGGTTCCAAACATTGAGCTTTTGTGTTTTTGTCGTAGGTCATTTAGCATGTTTAGCCAAATTCAAATGTGAAATATTAGCCTACCTGTCACCACACGAGGAATATGGACCGTGAAATAATAGCGTTGCACGTAGCATTGAGTGAAGGAAAGCGCCGATGGAGCAAGTTATTTACTCATGGGTTCAAGTGAAATAGCCTACAACAACTCGAACGGCTCACCACGACAGCCTGCCCTACGAAGTTATGATCGTACCTCTCCAAGCTGAGACAGGGAGACATTAGAGGTGCATTTGTGCGTTTAAATATAAAGTCTGAGCTCTTAGCCAGTAGGCCACATCATAATAAGTACCATTTCACGGAACGAAAAGTTACATATTTTACAAATTAGCTTTGGATTTGAAACGAGGGAATAATAACAGATACATGATTGCTGAATTGCTCATAACATCCTTCTCTTGTGTAATTTTCACAATGACGAGATTAAAATAATGAAAGGGAAATGTGATGAAGTAAGTGCATTATTAAATAGAGGCCCTGCTGGGATTTATCAAGAGTTGAGACAGTGTCCTCTCATGTTACCTTCCTTGCAGTAGTGAAACTGAATACAGGGCTACAGAGTACAGTAATCCCCAGTCTTCAGTCTACAGCAGGGACCTGGCTTTCTCTGCACACACCAATGGAGATGTGATCAGTGAGATGAAGCTGAGGTCCCCTACCACAGTGGCCATTTTGATTTTCACTCTTGAGTGTGTGTGTCAACTATTTAAAAACCATAAGGTAGAACTGAAGAAAGAAGACCTTTTGAAATGTCTCCCAGTCTTGGCAACGCGGTGATATTTCAACATCATTCCCACTCTTGGCTGAACAGACAATTTGAAGCAGAGAGGAGCAAATATTCAGGTGGTTTTATTTTTGCGGTGCCCAGTGGCCTTTGGCAGAGGTTAGAAATGGCCCATATGTGTGTGCCAGTGCTAGTGGATTCTAGACCGTTGTTCCAGTTGGATTTGTGGCAGCTGTATAAGCCAAGCGGATCAGGACTACACGGGGTCACCCATCCTGCCCCTGAGGTTCATCCTCACCCCGTGGCCTGAGGCGCTGGGCACATTCAATGACCTTCCAGTCTCGCCACCCAGATGCTGTAGCTCTGCAGCCTCTCTCAGAGCTCATCGCCTTTATCAGGAGCTTTCCCTGTTTCTCTGACTCTGTCTCCAATCTCTTTATTATGGCTTTATTTTTCTCTCTTTTGCCCTCAAGACATTAACTTCTTTCGCCAGTGTTTCTCTACACACACACACACACACACACACACACACACACGCACACACACACACACACACACACATTCACACACACTTACACTAACGCACACACACTCACTCACACAAATGCACAAACACACACTGAAATGGAACCATGGTGTGTCTTTCCTTAACTAAAAAGCCTTTAAAAAAAAAAAAAACGTCTCATGAAAAACAGGAGAAACAACATTAGCGGGCCTCTTTGGCAGGCGGGCACTCTCTGGCAATTTGTGATGGACTCCTCTGACCACAGGCTGAGGCCAACAGCTGGAGCAGGCCTCCTCCCGAGTCTGGTGGGACTCAGAAGATCCCTATCAGACAACCGAAGGGGAAAGCCTCTCTCCTTCCCCACACTCCCACCCACCCTCCCACCACTACCCCTTCCCCCACATGGCTCGCAGGAATGTATACTTTGATGGCGCACCAAAGCCTTGCAGAGCAGGGGAGGCTGTGTGGCTGCATAGGGCAGCCCCAGGATCAGACACACTGGCTTCTCTGCAATAAGAGGAACATTGCTTCCATGTTGTACGCGTCGCGGCTCTTCCAAAGGCAGTGGCTGACCATGACAGAGACACTTACACTCTGCACTTAGTGCAATACGAAGCAGATGCAAATGACGCGCAGCGATATTCGAATCCGCCAGTGGTGAAAAGCTCACTGCATGCGTGTCAGACGCTGAAAAGAAGAAGCGGCCGAAGCAAAGTCATTAGAGGGGAGCTGTGTCAAATAGGGATACACACAAGACGACGTGAAACATGCAGCTTGTCCCCCTAGACCCCCCACCCACTCCACCCCCAAAGTCACTTTAAGAATGAAGCCAGAAGGGAGGCTCGCATCATATGAACTGATGTTAAGCAATATTTAAGATGCAGCATCTGACTTTTAATTTGGAAGTCTTTTTGGTCAGGTTTGGGGCATGGTAAAGCTAAACCTGTGCACTCTACCTAACAGCGCACCGGAGACTGGGGGCTCACTGGAGCGCGGATAATGTAATTTATGGCTGCTCGGCAACAGCTGGATTTGCACTTCCGAGAGGGGGATTCCGTTACAGTGAGCGGAACCCGTCTGGGGGCGGCCCGCAGCCCTGCGGAGTTCAGCGCCGGTGCAGCTAGTGGTCCAGTGCAGACTCCTATACCCCCACTGCACTGGACAGCACTGACAGACCCTCTCACTGATCAACCAGCCCCATACAACAGAGAGGCTTCCCTGCTGCTCTAGCTCCCTTGAAGTCGCTTTGGACAAAATTACTAAATGTAAATGTAGTGCAGAATGGCTCTTTCAGGCCCTAACACTCAGACAAGCAGATGAGAAGAACCAGCACCTGTATCCTGATTGGCCACCTGATCAGGGGTAATTAATGAAAGTTCGGTATGATGGACAAGGAAACCGAGAAGCTCAATCCGTGGCTCAGGAGATGAGCCTGTGAGTTATCTGTTCTGTTGGCATTGGGCTTCTTAGCTGTCTTAAGGTATTTCAGTCGAATTACTGTCTCCACACTAAATCCTGCAAGAGAGGCAAGAAAAACAGCAGAGGGGAACTGGATATGGAACTGAAGACCAGACAACAGAGATCATCAGCTTTGGGTTTCAACTACTGTATTGACTCACTTTGCACTGGAATGTTCCAGTGATCTCAGCACTGATAAAAGTGTCATTTAAATGGAAAAAATAAGGCTTTTTACAATGACCTGTCAATGATTATTTTCTTTTTTTTACTTTTTGAGCTGACAGATTGTTATAACGCCCACATACTTCCAAAGGAGATAACCGAGGAAATGACAGGCACACAGAAACACACACAAGGCGTTGTAAGTGAGCACTGTCCCCGTGGTCTGGCTGTGAACTCTGTGGCCAGCCACCCCCCAGACAGTTGCCCCTCAGGCCTCAGTCTCCAAAGGCTGGAGTTTGCCCCTAGGGGAGAAACCTCGACTCGCTCCTCTCTCCCTCTCCAAACGGCCTTTCCCCTGTGCTTTCAAAAGCTCCCTGTGTCACCAGACTGATTAAAACAAACACAGGCCGTATTTTGGTATCTAATCCAATTGTGCTCTTTTTTTCCAAGACAGCCCTGGAGCGCGCAGAGTATTGGGTGTCCTGGGACTCTGGGCTCCCCACCCCCACCAGCACCCCCCTCCGTGGCGGATCTTAGATTTCAAACACTCTGGGACATCACATATGGCGGGTGAGGAGTAAATACAGTTATTACAACTTTAAACAAAAACACTTTGCATGCATAAGCACGATACCAAGGGCATGTCTCTGTTATTGCAGTCACTGGCTTGGATAAATAAATGGGTGCATTTGTGCGGCTGCCTTAGTGGCTCCTAATGCCATTTTGCATTTGTATGTGTACAAATGTGTGCCAAAATGTGCATTGGTGTTTTTGTGTGTGAATGAATGAATGCATGCATGCATGCACATGCATATGCATATGCATATGTGTTTGTAAATGAGAATGTGTGTGTCCATGTGAGTGTGTGTGTCCATATGAGTGTGTTTATGTGTGTGTGTGCTTGTGTCAATATGTGTTGTGTGTGTGTGTGTGTGTGTGTGTGTGTGTGTGTGTGTGTGTGTGTGTGTGTCTGTGTGTGTTTTGTATGTGTGTGGCTGTGATAGCACAGGGCCGGCATGAGGATCAGAGGATGAAAGGGAAGGCATTTGGGGCGGAGGGGGGTTGGAGTGTTGGAGACTGAGGGGCAAGCATTTCAGAGCCATGTTTATTGTTTAATTAATAAGGGCATGTCAAGCTTGCCAGGTCAGGCCTCTGTGTGACCTGGAGGGGGACTCTGGCCCGATGGAGCGCTGTGTATCTAGAGAGCGCTCCGTGTGTGTTCATAAATGTCACTGGGAAACAATCTCATGCGCTTGAGGCTCATTTAGGGCTGAATCTGTTCTCATCATTACCTGCAGGTCCTGTCAGCAGCTCCGTCCCACAGCTCTGTTTTCGGCACTCTCAAGCCCCACAGGCCTGTTCCACTGACAGAGCCAGAGATGTTGCCAAATCATGACAACAGATTTCTAGCATTCACACGGTCGCCTGAAAGATAAACACAGGGTTTTGTTGGCTGTAACTGGAGATGCAGCGAAAGTTCACTTAAGTGGTCAGACTTTGTGTGTGTGTGTGTGTGTGTGTGTGTGTGTGTGTGTGTGTGTGTGTGTGTGTGTGTGTGTGTGTGTGTGTGTGTGTGTGTGTGTGTGTGTGTGTGTGTGTGTGTGTGTGTGTGTGTGTGTGTGTGTTTGAGTTGCATGTATGTCTGTGAGGGGGAAAGAGGGACATAAAAGATAGAACGGCCCTTATTTTCTTTATTTTTAATCCCTTCGTTATTTCTTCAGGTTTCACTTACCTAAGTAGCTGTGAGTCTATTATCAGTTCACATCAATGTAATAGTGTGATTAAACTTGTAGCTCCTTTTTGGTTTTTCATCATAGAATTGTGAAGAGGCTATCCAAAGGTGTGATGGGAAGCCTCTGTAGCACCATCTAGTGGTAAATTTCATGACAGAACATTTATTAGAGCACACCCTATCTGTCTGTCTTCCCAGACCCATAAATGTTTCTACACCTAATTGGCCCTGGAAGTGTCAAGTTGCAGACCTTGACTGATCACGTGACCTTGGGGATAGAGCACCACTAGAAACGCTCATATGGCTGCGCTTCACTTTGCAATCACATTCCACACTTTGAAAATTCCTAAACTAAACTCATCTACACATCGTACACTTTTTGACAACTGCGTGTTCATTAGCAGGGAATGTATGTGACTAAAAGTAGCCCGCATCCTAGTCTTACCTGGCTTGATGCATGGCTTGTCAAATGTTTTCCATTCACTCGGACTCAAAGCTAGGAGCGTACTCATGATTCAGGAGTGCAGCGCCATAATGTAGGCCGTGATGTATGGCCCATTACCCCAGCAGCTCCCTTTGAGTAATCATGCATCTCTCTGTGCTGAGGAGGGTACGGCCCAGGAGTTACTGTTCTGCGCAACTTCAATGAGCAGCAGCAAAGCGTGGCGTCAGAGATCTACAGCCATAATCATTCCCTCTAATGGCCCCACCGTTTTAAGTCAAGGCACTGCCCGAGACAGACTTTATGGATCCCACGGCGGTATATCAATCGCCGTGAGCACAAAGTTCTTTATGACCCCAACCCCCACCCCCACCTCCCCACACACACACACACACACACACACACACACACACACTCACTACCCCACTTCATCCTATGGCCAAGACAGAGTAGTTTATGGCCATAATGGGGCAATATTGCCTGTTTTCATACATATGGCCAGATTCCAACCGGAAAAAGTTGCTCTTTTCCCCTTCTTTTGGTGCATCGGCTGAAGTAGAAGCTAAAGGTTGACCACGCAGTTATGAGCTGTGTGAATCTAAGAGGGAAGTGATTATATTAACGCTAGTGACTATAGCCACCTAAGCTTTCCGGAAAAGATAAAGGCATTTAATAGGCATCTGTGTACAGCTCATTTAGATGCATTGCTTTTTCATAAGCAAGAATGAAATGGCATCAGTCACAGGGAATACATATTCATCACTAATATGGCTGTGTTAAGGGCTGCTGTAGACGGGCGCCTAGCAGCCACCGGGTCCCGTGGTGTCTTTATTTCCAGAGACAGATCAATAGACTAATGGGGTGTGAAGACAGCTTGGGTGAAGGAGCCATGATAAGCGATGGCGACCACACCACTGTGGCAGGCACAGGATCATTTTTCACATCGTGTTCATAAATCTCTGTCAGCCTCTCCCTCTATCTGTCCCTCTTTTTCTCTTCATTTTCCTCCTTGGTGGTGTGTGTGGGTGTGTGTGTGTGTGTGTGTGTGTGTGTGTGTGTGTGTGTGCGTGTGTGCGTGGTGTGTGTATGTGTATGTGTATGTGTATGTGTGTGCATGTGCGTGTGTGCGTGGTGTGTGTGTGTGTGTGTGTGTGTGTGTGTGAATGTAGGTGTGTGAGTGCCTGCATGCGTGTGTGTGTGTGTGTGAATAAGACATGAATCTCTGCTGTAATGAGCAAATACATCATTCTGCATTGTGTGTCCAGGTGGTAACGTTACCATTTTGGGAGTCATGTTTAAGCCGTTAGTACTTGAAAAACAGTGGTAATTAAAGATGGACATAACTTCAAAGTCATGAAATATCACATGAGATAATCAAGTTCTATGAGCCTGGAGAACACAGGACGTCAATAAAGCTGAAATGTATCAGATTTCAGGGAAGCTATTTCTCCTCTCCTCTCCTCTCCTCTCCTCTCCTCTCCTCTCCTCTCCTCTCCTGTTCTCTTCTCTTCTCTCCTCTCCTCTCCTCTTCTCTCCGCTCCTCTTCTCTTCTCTCCTCTCCTCTCCTCTCCTCTCCTCTCCTCACCACTGAAACGCATCTCAGAGGTGACCTTCTCCCTGTCTCTTCTTCACTGCAGGACAGATGGTAGCGTGCTCAGATAAACAAACAAACACACACACTCACACAAAAAAATCCTCATTTTCAAACACAAATGCCTGTGCATTCATGCATTCATTTACACGAAACATGCATATGGATGGACATATTGGAAAAGAAATAAGGATGTATCAGAGGAGTAGTAGACCTACATATCACAAGGATCCCTAAATGTCTTAAAATAGAAAAGCACCCTCCATGTGGAAACGTGTCTCTAATATAAAGAAGGGTTGTAATGTACATAGTAGCTGCTGACGTGAGAGAGCATGGGTTGTACGTCACAATATACTGCAGAGTCATCCTACAGTTATCCTACTGCAACAATAGGTGTTATCACTAGAGGGCACTGTAATGTTATATTGCACTTCTGCAGTTCTCTCACTGAGATGATATTGGCATGGTTCATGGTGCCTGTCTGGTAGCCATTTTACTTTCAGATTTTACACTAATGCAATAAAATCCATCCCCTAAAACTCAAGTAGGCAAAATATGGCAAATCTCCTAGTTTATATTTTCAGTCTACTACCCTCTGCATATCAGATCTTTGATTGTATTTCCTCTCATCCCCTTTGACTTATGCCATGGTAATGTTTTTTTCATGTGGTTCATCTAACTTGATATTAAAATTCTGTCAGGATAAGGCTTAAACACAGTCCTCTTTATGAATGCTAATTTTACCCCAGTTCAAGTGTGACTGAAATATTAGTGTGTGCTTACTCACCTATAGATGAAGATTCCCATTGGATGGAAGATTTTTGTGAATGTGGAGGGACACAGCCACAATCTGAGTGTAACAGAGATTCACAGATCTACATCGCTGCCAGCTTTACGCTTTGCTTTAAGATTTGATTTGAAATAGTTCAGAGAACAGAACCGCTACACAAACAGACATTGACACTAGCGTAGTAGCATGTGAGGTGCAACACTGCTAACATGTGAGGAACAAACTAATCTGTTTGATGTTCTGCGTTTGTACATTCCTGCTCAAGTGTTTACATACTGATGGTGTGTGTGGGTGTCAGAGCAAATGTGAGCAACTGTGCTCTAGTTACCAGTAATCCATATACAAATGAAATCACATTATGCAGAAAAGATTCTGTTCATCACTCAGGCACTCTTACTGCCAATACATACTGCTGGGTAAAAGAGTTCAGCAATGAAATGATGGAGGACATTGGCTCTCATCATTAATGACATTTAAAAGCTCTAGATGCTAAAAATAATATGGAGTTAGATTAGTTTCATAATTCACAAACCAGCGAAACGCGTTTCAAACCAATGAAACGCGAGTCACAAACCAACGAAACGTGTTTCAAACGAACGAAACGCGAGTCACAAACAAACAAAACGCAATTCACAAATGTATTTCATGTTTCACAAATGTATTTCATGTTTCACAAATGTATTTTGTGATTCACAAATATGCCCCCATGACATTGGTTTGAAACCTGACGAACACGAGTTACAAATCCCTGCATTCGTTCGTTTGGATTTTTGACACTTTCCTAACGCACACAGTTTCACAAACGCATTTTTTCTAAAAGATATTCTCTGCAGCCTATCAGAGCTCTTCCAATTTTAGCCAATCACGTTATGGACTACAACCACCCGCCATAGGAACGGACATCTGTCTTGAGATCTTAAGCAATGGAATCTGATATCTGCCCACCAAATGTAAGTGAAATATAGCTTGTTCATTTTATTAAACCGATTATCATACGTGGTTGAATATTGAGAATGGCAGGATCCATGTTTAGTAATTCTAAGTGTTTCATAGGCTAACGTTAAAAAAGAGCTAGCTAGTCAATGTCTAACATAACCATGTCCTTGCTAACATGGATAAAGCTACGCTTGACGCATTAGTTTTCTCTCTAGCCAGGAAACGTCTTACATGGGACTTTAGTGAACACATCATTGAAACGATTTTTGTGGCATGACAAAATAATAAAATTGTGTGGCAGTTGCTTGGTAGTTAAGCATTTGTAGCTTGAAATTGGTCATTTCATGCCCAATGTAAAGTATAGCAGACATCTGAATGTTGGGATGGTCCATTCAGTTGAATTCTGAAGCACCTTATGTGTGTCTGTGCACTGTGTATTTATGTGTTTGTCTAGGGTTAGGGTCTGCCTTTATATATCATTGCCAGACTTCTGGGTGTGTCTAGAACAACAGTTTACAGGCGGATGAAAGAACATTATCTATCGTTAAGGGCCTTGTACAGTAGTTGCAGTGACAATGAATTGGATGCTTTGATCACAGAAATTAAAAACACAATGCCTGAGGCTGGAAATCGTGTTGTCCGAGGCGCTCTCCTTGCAAAGGGACACAAAATTCAATGGGATAGGTTGCATGCGTCCATGTCTCGTGTAGATAGCGTTGGTGTGTTCTCCAGGCTGACAGGCCTTGGATGTGTGGTCAGAAGAACATACAGTGTACCGTGTCCAAAGTATTTGGTGCACATTGACACCAATCACAAGCAAATAAGGTATAACGGCAGTTAACAGTTTATTTATTAACATGTAAAAAATGATGTAGGCTGTATAACATCATTGTATGTCACATCATCGACAGACCATAGAAACCAGCACTGTATGAATTTAACGTTGTTTAAGAATGCCATTAACCAATTTTTGCTCTGCTAAGATGTAGATATTGTATCATGAGACCTATGCTGTTGGAAATGTTGTGTATTGTGTTTAAAAGACACTTATCCATTGTTCATATACTGTTCTAGCTAATACGATTTGTTTTAATAAAGGTACAACTTTGTTATCTTCGGGGGAATAGATGGCTACTCAAGGAAGGTAAGAATGCTCAATGTTGAATACCATCTAAAACTATAGCTTATTCAAAATACATGGAATTAACACTTTTCAGACAGATGCAACTTCCATTTGGGCATTTGTTGTTTAGCTCGGGACAGTGTAGTACAGAAATATCTGTCCCTCATGTTGGATAGAAAACTAACCGATCAAAGTACTAACTTACTGTTCTATTTGTAAATGTATGTGAGGTTATATATCTGAAGGTAGCAGACAACAACCGCTCTGACACACACTTGGCCTTCTTCACTGAAGCTGTCAATGAGCATGGTTTTCTTCTGAGGTACACACCACATAACTTTAAACCATTCATTTATCAGTTTTGTACATGGCAGTGGTAAAAGCACAGTGCTTGTTTGTCAGGTTTTGCTTTTGTTTCAGTTGGTTAACTTAACATTTGTTGTTCTTATATCTAATATCTATCTTTGTCAGGATATATTTGTACCAGAGATCGAATGGGAGGAAAGCTTATACATCAGTGAGCCACACCCTGGTGTCAATGTCCCTGTGCTGGACAGCCCACTCTCAGATGAAGAAATGGTGCAACTTCAAGACACCATTGAACCACTGCGAGACTCTGAAAGTTTTGGAGTGAACATTTATCTCAACACTGTCCAGTTTGTGGAGAATTTACTTGAGGCAAGATAAATATCCATTGTTTTACTGGGCAAGTTATTAATGAAACTGCATAGTTGGCTGTACATACCTATTAAACACCTGATCAGAAAACAGGAATTTTTTGTCACCGGGAAATCTTTTTATTAGCATAACACACAATTCTTTGACAATACAACACAAAATGATTGGAACAAAGCAGTTTATAATTTGTTACACCAGTGAAGCAGTCTGGTGGGGAAGATTGCCCTGCCAAATTAGTTTTGTGTAAACAGCTTAAAAACCTACACTAGCCAAAAAACACTATTGGTGGATCTGACACACATCAATAAGTCATGGTGGAACTTGATGTAGGTCTGGTAGTGGCTGGGAAGCCTCAATTTGAAGAAACAGGTGTGTGCTACCGGGTAGGTAGAGGTCACAACCTCAACGATGAGGTTGGTAGTCAGCTGCTCCCACCCAACCCAGAACTTCAGGAGTTCACGTAACATCTCTGGTGATGCTATGAAGAACAATATGCAAAAATTGGTTAATGGCATTCTAAAACAACGTTAAATTCATACAGTGCTGGTTTCTATGGTCTGTCGATGATGTGACATACAATGATGTTATACAGCCTACATCATTTTTTACATGTTAATAAATAAACTGTTAACTGCCGTTATACCTTATTTGCTTGTGATTGGTGTCAATGTGCACCAAATACTTTGGACACGGTACACTGTATGTTCTTCTGACCACACATCCAAGGCCTGTCAGCCTGGAGAACACACCAACGCTATCTACACGAGACATGGACGCATGCAACCTATCCCATTGAATTTTGTGTCCCTTTGCAAGGAGAGCGCCTCGGACAACACGATTTCCAGCCTCAGGCATTGTGTTTTTAATTTCTGTGATCAAAGCATCCAATTCATTGTCACTGCAACTACTGTACAAGGCCCTTAACGATAGATAATGTTCTTTCATCCGCCTGTAAACTGTTGTTCTAGACACACCCAGAAGTCTGGCAATGATATATAAAGGCAGACCCTAACCCTAGACAAACACATAAATACACAGTGCACAGACACACATAAGGTGCTTCAGAATTCAACTGAATGGACCATCCCAACATTCAGATGTCTGCTATACTTTACATTGGGCATGAAATGACCAATTTCAAGCTACAAATGCTTAACTACCAAGCAACTGCCACACAATTTTATTATTTTGTCATGCCACAAAAATCGTTTCAATGATTTGTTCACTAAAGTCCCATGTAAGACGTTTCCTGGCTAGAGAGAAAACTAATGCGTCAAGCGTAGCTTTATCCATGTTAGCAAGGACATGGTTATGTTAGACATTGACTAGCTAGCTCTTTTTTAACGTTAGCCTATGAAACACTTAGAATTACTAAACATGGATCCTGCCATTCTCAATATTCAACCACGTATGATAATCGGTTTAATAAAATGAACAAGCTATATTTCACTTACATTTGGTGGGCAGATATCAGATTCCATTGCTTAAGATCTCAAGACAGATGTCCGTTCCTATGGCGGGTGGTTGTAGTCCATAACGTGATTGGCTAAAATTGGAAGAGCTCTGATAGGCTGCAGAGAATATCTTTTAGAAAAAATGCGTTTGTGAAACTGTGTGCGTTAGGAAAGTGTCAAAAATCCAAACGAACGAATGCAGGGATTTGTAACTCGTGTTCGTCAGGTTTCAAACCAATGTCATGGGGGCATATTTGTGAATCACAAAATACATTTGTGAAACATGAAATACATTTGTGAAACATGAAATACATTTGTGAATTGCGTTTTGTTTGTTTGTGACTCGCGTTTCGTTCGTTTGAAACACGTTTCGTTGGTTTGTGACTCGCGTTTCATTGGTTTGAAACGCGTTTCGCTGGTTTGAGAATTATGAAACTAATCTAACTCCATAAAAATAGTAGTGACTTTGGAATTGATCAGCTCACTTTGAACTCCTTAAATAAATGACTGTTGGGACTGAAAAGACAGAAACTGGATGTAAGCCTATTACTGGCCACTAAGCTAGCTGCAGCCCTACATTTGATTGTTTCATATGATTGTTTGATTCAGGTTTAAATCACAGTTCTCATCTACATAATTGCGCAAACACATTTAACACAAATTGTTGGCCATTCTGCAGCAAGGTCGTCTGTGGTCCGGGAGAGAAGGCTTTTAAAAATTAAAGAATGAAATAAAGAAACAGTCTGACTAGACGGAGGCTTGACATATTTTTAAATGTAATAACATGGAATGTCATATCTAATGAACATGGCACACTGATAATGATGGGGTTATGGAATTAATTAAGAGTATCTTTGCAGGTATGATTGTATTTGTAGGATGCATTGTGGGTCTTGTTTACTCATCCTCTTTTAATGCGGTCATGAAACCAGTTGAGAATTCTGTTGTTTCATGTTGATGTTATGTAAATCTTGGCCTTCGTGTGTATACAGTAGCAACACAGTCCATAGGCAGTTTTATTACAACAGATTCACAGTGGAATCAAAAATGCATACACAAACACACACACACACACACAAACACTCACAAACACTCACACTCACACACACACACTTATTTTCACCCACGCAGACATCCACATCCACACAGAGAGCGGGGGAAAGGGAGGGATGCACGCACACCGAATTGACCAAAGGATTAACTAGTAAAAGAAGATGTTAACAGATTCATGGGAGAAATGTCATGCAGGATTACTGGGGGACAACATGGTCCAGGATTAAGCGCTGCTTAGCAACCTTTGTGATATAGATGCTCACACGTACGCTGTTCTCTAGGTTGTCCATACACCTTACTTACATTTATCACGAGCAATCCCACTCCACTCTGCAAAAGCATAAAAATAACAACCAAGCATTAGCACTAATACACATAGGTCAGCATAAGCATGATTGTGGTCAGAAAAGCTGGACAGAAATCAGCAGACTCAAAGTCACTGTGCCTCTGCATCGAAACTAAACAATGAGTGCTTACATGATCTTTAATGAACAATAACTCTATGTATTTCAGTGGAGTTAGCCCGGGGCAATTCATTTCATTGTTAATTTGTCGTGACTCACTACTGCTTTCTCATTACATGATGGCGCGGACTTCAGACAGACATTGGGTCCTGGCATCTCAGAGGGTTGCATAAGCAGCACACACTCACTCCATCCGCAAAGGCCCTCTGCATGTCTGTGCATGGCCATCTGCTAAATCATCACACCTCCCTGCACTAACAGATTAAAGCCGACTTAACCCTTTCAACCTCGCCATCAATCGCGCACATTATGAGACGTTACATAAGACGCGGATCATGAAGAGTATGAACATCAGTGCAGCAGCTCTTTTAGAGAGTCACGGGTGCCTGGACGTCTTTAGAGAGCATGGCCAATCCTGCTTTTTCATGGGATTGAGATGCCTATGGCAGTCCAGAGGCTCTAGCTGGTGGCTGGTGGACCATAATAAGGTTTTCATTTACAAGCACAGGAAGGCTGATCAGCACTCTTTCGGACCATAGTGCCCAGCTTGAGACTGGTCAGAACATTTGAGGTGAGCAAACCCATCTGTTCCCTCTAAGGCACCAGCAGCAGAGCCAGCATAGCGTGCACCGCGTAAAGGCTAATTCAAATATTTCGTCCTATTGAAGATCCATATTCATAGGATGCAAATGAACGGATTAAAATGACTAGCGATGACAAGCTATATATTTTGCCACCTCCATCAAAGCGATACACCAACACACATACAGTACACATGCACAATACCCCCCCCTCTCTCTCTCTTTCTCTCTCACACACACACACACACACACACACACACACACACACACACACACACACACACACACATAAATGAAGACAGTGCCCAACAGAATTATGTGGGCTGTGCAGTACCCAGATTTACTGTCCCACAAAGAAAAATGAATCTTAAATCTGAGTCTTGGCGAGTATGAACAGTCAACTACATTAATCCAAGATAATCCATAATTTTAATTATAAAAGCGTTCATATCCGTACGTGGAAAAGGGATATATTTAGAGTGGTTGGAGACCCGAGTCAAATTAGATAAACGATGAATCATCATGTAAGACAAGCAACTCAGAAGAGGGTTCTCAAATTCTCTTGCACTACAAAAGCAGCAGTCCTTACTATTAGAACTCCTGTTCTGCCTGTTCTATTCAAGCATAGTTTCCTTTATTATTTTCCTTTAAGATATGTTTAAATGGAAGATACATTTATACAAAATGTTAGATACATACAGTACTGTGCAAAAGTTTTAGGCAGGTGTGAAAAAATGCTGTAAACTAAGAATGCTTTCAAAAATGGAAGTGTTAACAGTTTATTTTCATCAATTCTTCATAAATTAACAAAATGCAGTGAAGGAACAGAAGAAAATTCTAAATTAAATTAAAATTTGGTGTGACCACCCTTTGCCTTCAAAATAGCATCAATTTTCCAGATACACTTGCGCACAGTTTTTGAAGGAACTCGGCTGGTAAATTGTTCCAAACATCTTGGAGAACTAACCACAGATCTTCTGTGGATGTAGGCTTCCTAAAATTCTTCTGTCTCTTCATGTAAACCCAGACAGACTCGATGAAGTAGAGATCAGGGCTCTGTGGGGGTCATACCATCACTTGCAGGACTTTCTGTTCTTCTTTAAGCTGAAGATAGTTGTTAATGACATTGGCTGTATGTTTGGGGTTATGTTCCTGCTGCAGAATACATTTGGTGCCAATCATACGCCTCCCTGATGGTATTGCATGATGGATTAGTATCTGCCTGTATCTCAGCATTGATGACTCCATTCATCCTGACCAAATTTCCAACTCCACTTGCAGAAATGCAGCCCCAAACTGGAAAGGAACCTCTACCATGCTTCACTGTTGCCTGCAGACACTCATTATTGTACCTCTCTCCAGTCCTTCGGCGAACAAACTGTCTTCTTCTACAGCCAAATATTTCTAATTTTGACTCATCAGTCCAGAGCACCCTCTGCCATGTTTCTGCACCCCAGTTTCTATGTTTTCGTGCTTAGTTCAGTCACTTGGCCTTGTTTCCTTGTCGGGGTAGAGCTTTTTGGCTGCAACTCTTCCATGAAGACCACTTCTGGCCAGACTTCCCCGGACAGTAAATGTCTGTACCTGGGTACCACTGGTTTCTGCCAGTTCTGAGCTGATGCCACTGCTTGAAATCTTCCGATTTCGAAGGTAAATAAGCTTGATGGGTTTTTCATCAGCTGCATTAAGTTTCCTTGGCTGACCACTGCGTCTACGATCCTCAACGTCTTCTTCAAAAGAGCTTGAACTGCACATTTTGAAACCCCTGTCTGCTTTGAAATCTTTGTCTGGGAGAGACCCTGCTGATGCAGTATAACTATGTTGTGTCTTGTTGCTGTGCTCAGTCTTACCATGTAAATGGATACAAAAATAAACATTTATTGTTTACATTTTTCAAAGCATTCTTAGTTCATAGCATTTTTTCACACCTGCCTAAAACTTTTGCACAGTACTGTACATACATACATGCATACATACATACATACATACATACATACAAACATACATACAAATTTGTCATTTTTGGCAGTTCACTTTAAATTGTTAATTGAACAGTTTGTTAGATAAACTTGGATGTTTTAGTCGAAGGTGAGGTCTACACAGGGTTGATAAGGGTCATTTTGAAATGCAAAAGATAACTAGTTACCCTATAAATAAACTTATTTTACATAACCATTTTAATTACTTCATCAAAAAAAGACTTTCGAGAGGTACAAGTTCATACAACAGAACCAATCAAAATTTGAGCACACACTGGCAAATTAATAGATCCTGTCTAGACATAAAACAGATGCTAAGCAAAAGAATGAATGTTATATTATTCATTTAACCTTTAAAACGTTTTACAGAAAAGAATATATTCTGATGTAACCTCTTTGTAAACATCAACATTTTGATTTGCAACTGTAATTCAACGGCAAATGTTTTTCTCAGTAACTGTAACAGATTACACTGCTACATGTTACTAGTTTATCCCCAACCCTGGGTCCACAGGTGATGGCTGAAACCTTTAATGAAGTGCTTGGTGAGCCCCACTGATTAGATTGGGACAACACTATGGTTCCTCACCACCTACCCCCTTTTTTAAGTTTAAGCGAAATGGGCACTGTAGTGTTCTGTTCAGATTTGTAGTGTTCTATGCAGATTTGGAGTGTTCTGTGGAGATTTATAGTGTTCTATGCAGATTTGGAGTGTTCTGTGCATATGTTCTGTAGTGTTCTGTGCATATGTTCTGTAGTGTTCTGTACATATGTTCTGTACATGTATGCGTCAGTGCATTTCTACTGCTTCTGTTTGCCAAGCTGTTCTACAGCTCAACAAAGCAATGCTATCTGAGACTAATCATCTACACAGCACATTGTCTTTCTGGGCAATAAGACATCACACTACCTCCATTTCTTGGGAGTATAAACACCTAATTCTACGACAATTGATTGTGTTTCTCCACCTCGTCCCCGTTCGGAAGGTCGTTTAGCCATCTGTCAGATTGTGATGGTGGCTTGTACGTGTTGTCCTGTGGAGTCGGAGGGGAGAGTCTTTGTCAGGGGACTAATGAGGCTTCTCGTGTGGAGGCAGCAGCCTCACAGTATTACTGACAGTATTAGAGACAGCGAATACTAAAATGGACCGCGTCTGTCCTGCTTAGCGGTCTTGTAGTCTGAAGATACTCCAGTGATAACTGTGTAAGATTTATGAGATATGTGTAAGATATGTTCAAGCATGACTTGTTATACTTAACAGGAAAAAAGTTTCCATTACTTTTTAAAGTCAATCCTAGCCTTCAAGTGTGTTTCAGTATTTGAGTGTCCCGTGTTTCCGGTATGGACTGAAAAAAAGTCTGAGAAATATTTTATTGTGTTAATGAAGCTTTTGACACAGATCACCCTTTGTAAGTTTACATACTAATGTCTGCCTGAACAAACCAAACATGCATGTACCAAGCAATCTAGTGCACACTTCTACTTCTCCTTCCCTAGATATTATGACATGATAGACATTATGGTGATATTGTAACTGTTAGCCCATAAAGGTCTGGCTGTCTATTAATAATCATCTCACTGGTGCTGACCATCTGTTCATCCATTGGTTCAAGGACATGCTAATCAAAAAGGAGAAATAAAGATCATTTAAATCGAATTTGATCTGTTTAACCATTTATAAGTGGTTTCATATACAGACTTCAATTGATTTTAACCAGATAATAAAGTGGGGACTGGACAATTTTTTTGTAAAAAAAAAAAATTCAACCACGACAGTACAATCACATGTCACACATAGTTCAAGAACACTCAATTGTATGACATTAGAAGTTTTCCACATATTCTGCACCCCTGGTTTATAGTTTTGGGGCTAATTATCAAATTTTCTTTTTGGAAAAGAAGACTTTTTCTTAATGTCCACTGTCAACAATTACCAGGATTGACCAGTATTGTACGCTATCTGACCTTATACTGTACCCCACCTTAGCCCTTATGTTATGACTCATCAGGTTTGATCGTATGGCTTACAGATGGTGTTCCATAGAAGCTCACTGTGTTCAAGACAGCGGCCATCTATGGTCATGCATCACCTAGTACTGTGAAGCCTTCAGATGCAGCCAGTCACTCTGCACTTAGGTTCATGACGGGCGGTACATGTAGAACACACTACTGCACTCTTTATCAAAATGCGGGCTGGCCTCCTCAAGTCGGCAAGGCAAGCAGCACTGTTGTTTATTTATTTATAAATCTCTTATAAATAGACTACCTCACTATCCTGCCTGGTTTTACTCAAAGGGAAAACTGGATTTGATCAGAAAACATTTTATTCTAAATCCCAACAGTGAATACAGACGGTGGCAAGTTGGCTTTTAGACCTAAAGCTTTTCGGCAGATTACATGTAGACCCATTAGTCACTTGGCGCTCATCGGTTTGTAATGTTTACTCCTACTCTTTGTTTAATCAGTTTTACCCCTCATCTACTTCACATGTTTATTTGGACTATTCATAGTCTGCCGTATACAGAAAAAAAAAAAATGTGTTTCTTCTCTTACACAATCAACATTTTATTAACAACAAAAACAAAGACAACCCTATTACGTAAAGCCCTCACACATGGCTGCACTCTCTCCTCTGGTTATTCATTACAGCTGTAAGACTGCGCATGTACATTATCAATGTATTGGCTCTGTACAATGCAAGTACTGTAACTTTATCTGCAGTAAATTCCCATGATTGGACAGCCAGGACAGAGCTTCAGTAGTCCCTATTACAGACTCCATTACCTCCGAAACTCCAAACTCATCCAGCCTGACCTGACTCCTCAGAGCTGGGAAAGGACTGAGCACACATCACACTCAGACATTTCTCTTCTTAACATCCTACTTCCTCTGCTGCTCATGAGACTGTGTTCAACACTTATGGCAAACTAGGGAGCAGTGCAGACTATTTGGGCTCTTGCAAAGATCTTGTTTTTATGAATTCCCAGGGAGTCACGGAAGTGTAATCTATACCATCTGACATTACACACACGTGTCGGCATATTTGCTTATGTGCTTGAAAGAGCAAGTAATTCTGGATTGGTAGAATTTTTATAGGGCATAATCCCATCTGGTGTTAAAGCTACACAACCTTTTACTTAATGTTACAAAAAAATCTATACAAAAAAATCCCCCAATAAAATGTCTAAACATCCTGGAAGATTTCTGTTTGTGATTGCACAAGTCATTGTGAACGCCACATACTGGTACATGCAAACGGAAAGCCTGAGGGTTCTGTCCTTCCTAAATCTTTTCTAAGCATTTCAGTGTTGCTGCTGTCACTGAACTGTCTCAGTGTGGAGTGGCTTTTTCTGCCTGTCAGGATGCAGCACGCTGGAATACGGCTAGGAGCAGATTTGGCAGAGAGGTTTGATGTGATTTGGTTTGATTGTTTTTATTACTCTTGCACCAGTGGAGCCCATCAACAGGAATTCATCATCCTCAAGGGCAGAATGGTCAAAGTGATTACTTAATAATTGAATACCAGTAATCCCTCTCTGCACTAAATCAAGAGAAGCTGAGAATAAAATCATGATTTACTTATAATTTGAGGTTAAAATTATTATTCTGCATCTCTATAACACTTTTTGCTTTCAGATTTCTGATTTGTCATGGTAGGAAAAAAAATCCTTCATGAATATGCTAATTGCAAATCTAATTCATGTTGCAGATCCACTGACATCCAGATGACTACGGGTGTCCAGGTCATTAGACAAGTCAGTGAGTTCCAGGGATTCTCACAGTCGAAGAAACAGTCCTCTCTCTAAGATCCTGCAAACAGTGGCCTCACAAACAACCCCGCATTAGCATGTGTAATATCCTGTACTACTCAGAATCATTCAAAGCTCCATTCATTCACAGCGGTGGCGCATAAGCCGTAGAAAACAAGATGGTGCTGAGGAAGAAAAAAAAACACTCAGAGTGAGTAACAATCATATGATCTTTGGTTGCCATAGCAACAGATCCTAGCAGTTGGCCCTTACAAGGTGAGTCACATGAGAGACTAGAGGCGAATGGGGAGCTTGCTGCATTCATCCAAACACACTGCCTTGTGATTCCAGGGAGGGGAGGAGGGGGGGGAGGCAGCCACAAACCCTCATGTTGAGGATGCTCCATATCACTGAAGGCTGTGATATAATGTAGAGAACGGATTGCTGGATGACTCAGTCGAAACCTATTTTCAGAGCAGCCTTGAAACCACTGCGACATCCTTGCCAGTCACAAACCAAATCCTCTTTTATCCAGGGGTGGTGGGGGGAAGTTCTCCACTTAGTGTTTCAACTGAACCTCTGCAGCAAAAAGCACTCCAATGTGTGAACACTGCTAAAAGGCCCTCTGTAACCTCACACCACAATAACATAAGCGCATTCCTCCATTACCCCAACAAGCCAAAATTAGCAGGCCTTTCACGGCTCCCCTCCTCCTAAGCCTCCAAGAAGAGCTCCCAAATCCTATCTGCAGTATTTACACAGTACTCTCCCCCACATCTGCTGGGGGTTGGCCGGAAGAGCGTGAGTGGGGTTTTAAGGTGAGCCCCCAGTACCCCCGCCCCCCTCCCCATGCTTCTCCCCTTCCGCTGGTTGCTGCTGACTGTACCTGTTTGTTGACAAAGGGGTCTGTGTGGCAGCTGCCTCACCTCGCACAGCTGTGGCTGGGAGCCACTCTTCCACCCAGGGGGTGCGAGGTATCCACAGCCAAAGCCTGCTCTATTTACCCCCATGGCCCACTCCAGACGGGGGCTTCAAAGACCGTCGGGGATCTCTCCGTCACCGTTGCTCGCTGTGACTCAAATCCTCTGTTTTCCTTGGCTGTCTGAGATGCCTCTTATCTGAGATGGATATTTGAGCCCTCAGATGATGGGAAATGGTGATATTTGATCACCAGTGCTTGATGACGACGACACTAATGACAAAGGCTGTTTACCTTCCATCCTTCCATCCACAATGTGTTGTGTACTGAGAGATGGATATGAGAGACTGTGATTCATTCACATACTGTGTCACGATTTTCAATACAAGACATATGTCGAAAATGAGGGGGGGAAAACAGAAACAATGGAATTGTAATTAAATGATATCTGCTGAATAAGATAAACCCAAGGGGCCTTGATATCAATCTATATTAAAGGCATCAGACAGAATCACCACACCACACAAGCCTAATAACACCAAGGGCAGACCACTTCCCATGTGTCAAGAAGAAAGATGAGCCTGGCACAGCATCAGGTCTTCGCAGAGGCAGGAGAAAATAGTTACTTTGATGGCAGGTGATATATAGGTTGCTGTCTCTGAGGTACCCAATGACGAACTCTAAAGCAGAATTCTCAAGGATGCTAATATGAGTCAGTGGTTGCTATAGGCTTTGGAATCATATAGCACATTCATTTAGCATGTTCGTGGTCACTGAATAATAAAGCCTTTTGTAAAATATTGATCCTTTCTCTGAGATCTCCTCACAAAGAATCATTAGTAGGCTACTCATTATGATACATCTTTTTGCTTCTGCAGTACTACAGTTAAAAGACTGACCAAAAAGGAAAGGACGATAGAGAACCTGTCAAGGCAATCTTTTTCTGCGTAGACTTAAAGTCAGGGTTTATAATTGGCTTTGGTAAGTAATGTGGAGACCAGCCGACTTTATGACAGTGGTTGACTCTATTTCACGCTTTTTACACCTTTATTGAACCAAACTGCCATCAGAACGCCCAGACCTCGCACATGTTCAAATGTGTATATAAATGGGAATGAGCTTGTTTGCCCTTCTTTCTCGCCCCCGTAACTTTATTTGCATTTCCAGAGTATAGTATTGCTGATGAGAATAAATCCGCCAACCGCTGCTGACGTAGATGCGCATGGTCATTCACGCGTCAGTATCAGCGTACAACACTGAATAACCATCAGCTTACCTTCAGACTTGTGTGGAAAATATAAAATGGTGCCCTGTGAAACTGTATGTAATATCGGGTGAGAACTGCATTTCAAGTGAAGATCTGTCACGTTTTTTGTGCCTACGGGAGACAAAATTCTAGTATTTTGAACTATCTGTCCAGTCCCTTGGGGTTTTCTGCGTCAGACTTTACGTTTCACACTGGCTTTGGCACGCACCGCTGTGTGCTTAGAAGAAAGGAACGGTTATTGAATGAAGACAGCAGCTTTCTGTTGAATATTACTCACCATTTATCTCCGAGGATGCAGCCGTTGTGGGTGAAGTTTTTATAGAGGCTGACAACGAAGTGTGATTGACACCTTTCAACACCGATACGGTAAGATATGTAGCCATTGAGATGAAATGTAGATACGTGAAGACACAAAATACAAGCAGGATTGTTGCTACATGACAAATTAGTATGTTTACAATAGATGGGAAGGACATCAATTTGTGTAGCCTATCGATGTGCTCCTGTGTCGTTATTTTGAATGAACTATTGTACGGTTTCGCTTACTTCGGCTTTGAGCTCTGCGCTTTGAAACATTTGGCATGACCGATGTTGTCCTACATTGCTTCAGAAGTGTATGTCAGCACCTGCTGTCACGCCTTTACAAATTCAAGTTTACTTAAATAGGTGTGACATTTTAACGCTGTCATTGTAACTGTCCTGGCCTGCGTAAATTGTTTCCGGTGACTGAATTAACACCATAGGAGCGAGCAGTCGAAATGCATCGTAACTTGACCTTGACAATGATGGTCGTGACGACCATACCGTCTTATCTGTTTTAACCGAAATGCGTCAGGTCAACATTACCTGCACAAGTACAACGCACATAAGTAACGTTGCTCTAAAAGACACATTATATGTTTTGTTTTTTTTAATTACACACCTGCGCATCTCCCTTAGTATACGTTTTAGGAGTAGGATACAAAGCATGCTGTTTAAATATGCAGCGAACCATCTCGGCTCGTCTGGTTATGGTCTGCGACTACACTGAAAGAAACAAAAAAAAATGCACCTACAGTTAGAGTCAAGATGTTTTGCATGAATATTGCGGCAATCAATATTCAGTTTTTGTTGTCAGTTTGGCTGACAAGATACTCCTTAATTGGCTTCAAAATCCCAGCGCACAGCGGTGCTCACGAAGCGCGTGACGACTGTCTGGTACCTATTCATTCATTTCCCCCCCTCATCTAGGCCTATATACTACTGATTACTGAACCATTTACATTCAGGTTGTGATATTGCGCTCAGAGTTGTAGTCTCTATGTAGTCTGTAGAGGGAACTTGACTGGTTTTTAGGCCTACCTAAATAAAAAATATGACATACATATGACACATAATTAGTGAAAGTAGGGCCCCCTTTTGTCTATAGAAAGAACTTCTAGTGTTCATCTTATCACTGACTTGTTGCTATTATGTAAATAAAACCATGCCATGCAAGGTATTACTCCAAAGACAGGCTTGCAGGTAGCCTGCATCAACACCAATGCAGGAACTCGTTTAAAATAGGTTAAGCAGACAACCTGTGTAGTATACAGGATATTATGTGAAAAGGAAATGTGTCTGAGAGTATATTCATTTATATGATGGAAATAGTATTAACCTGAAGGGTTTACCTGGGTTCCACAATGCTATTCAGAGATGACTGAGTTTGACAGAGATATATCATGGTTTGTTGATGTCCACTAATGTAGCCTACCTGTTTCTCTCTTCCCTGTACTGATTTGTCAGGTTGACTGCACTTTCCCCTTCACAGTATAGATTGTTTCTGTTATCTCTCCTTGAAGAGTTAATGGTATGTGTCAATCTCTCTGAAGCTGTCAGTTAAGAACAATGACTGTGACTCAAGAGTTCTCTGGGCTGAGATAAAGCAGCCAGGGGAGGAGAGTTTGTGCAATACTATTGCCTAGCAACCGCACTAGATAATCCTACTCCTCATCCCTCTCTGATGGCACTTGATGGAACCTGATCCTCTATTTTGCCAACATCACAGTTTGAAGTAGTATTATTAATCAGAGGAGTAATAATTACCTTGTGCAAATTTCAAGATGATAGGCTCCATTATGGTGAGAACAATATTAAGTGGTGCTTCACAAGTATCAAAATATTCCAGGTTTATAGCACTACCTCAAGAAGTATCTTATACCTAATATGCATTTTAAGCGCAGTTTCATATGAGTACACAAAATGTCAGTCAAATGTCAACAGCTCTAAGGTAATGTTTGAATACCACAGGAGTCCCTGTCCTTGGGCCTCTCTGCAGTATGGCTCTTGACTGAAGACCTTTCTGAGGCGTACTGCATCATCTGTCATCAGCAGTGCTCTCATGCGATGCATAGCTTTTGCTAAACTTGGGATTTGTTGTAAACATGATCCGATGCCGAAGTTTACTGATTTCAAACCTTTTTTCCACATTGTACTGTGTTTTTTATGGCACTTTATGTGCTCAATGCCAAACCCTCTTACATTTTATTCTGAAACCTACACTGAAACGCATTAAGCCAGTGTGCGTGGTAGATAAACGGAATCTTCAAATTGATGCAATTTAGGCAAAGGTAATATCCTGCCAAGTGATCGTGTGAAGGTGATAAGCTGGCCTTACCATGTCGTGACAAAGCAAAATTGGAGTTGCCATGGAATGCAATGTGCGTGCAGCCGGGCTGGGCTACGGGTGGGCCAGCCACCTCCTTATGAAGTCCGTGCACATGTGATCCCAGTGAGCCTGCTAATCTCACTGGCCTGCCTCTGCTCTGGTTAAATATCATCACCTATAACATCTACTTCTTTCATACGTCCCCACCCAAGGGACTGACATATAGAGGTATCCGTGTAATCAGTTTATCGTCTACCTGGGTGTGCTGTGTATTAAGTGGCCTTCTTGACAGATATGCAAAATACCAGTGTGGCATAAAGTAGGGCAGTCAAAAATAACATCTACCCTGTCTTGCTTATGTTAAGCTTAAGGACCTCTTTGTGTTTGCTAACATGTGACTTTCAATTGATAGTAAGTCAGTGTAGAGATGCATGGCTGCTTAGCCAATGCCTTGTGCAGGCTTGTTCCTTTATCTGTGGACTAAAACAACTTTACCCTGGAAATGGCTACTGATCACTCGGTGGGATTTATGGCTTTACTGAATGCCTCCATCTAGTTTAACACGCACAATTTCACAGGATGATGAATTCAGGCATTAGAGAGTCGGAACACTTGTGACAAATTCCCCTGCTATCCAGGAGCTGCCATAACACTGCCAGGTCATCCCCAGACCAGCATGGGACTCAGCTTTCATTTCAGTAAGCAGACAGCATTGTTTCAAGATATAGAAGTTCTCGTGGGTTTATCCATTTGACTTAAATGTCTAGACTTACTTTGCAAGGATTGTTTCTTTTTGAGCCTGACCAGCTTCAAAGCATGAAGACTCCATCTTAACAACAAAACCATGTTTTATCTTAACTTTAAGTGACATCATGTAGGTTTTCACTGTTTTTGTAGTTAGCTACCTTTTACAGTACTAGTATCCTCAAATTAATAGTGATGTAAAGGGGAGATAAACACACCTGTTGTTCTAACTAGACACCAAGGTTCTGCACTATGTATTTCTGTGGTTTGGGTACCATACCCTGTACATTAAAAAAATAAAAATAACAAATAAAAAGCTTTATTGACATTGTGTCACTAAACATGTTGCTGAAATGCATGTTAGTTTAAAAACCTGACAAAGGTCTTAATTATTCTATTATTCTATTATTATGAACAAGCTAGGTAGGATTTAGCAGTGTTCATTGCTCAGTTGTGGTGTTTGCCAGAACAGCCTGTTGGCTGTGATGTGCTAGTTTCAGACAAAAACTCAATAGTGCCAGCCTCACATGACCCCGTCGGGCTCACTTTGTTCACTTAGCTAGCCGACTGCACTCTTTAAATCTGTCAGGTCCGCTCTTAATTGGTTGTCTGTGTTGTCAATCACAGGAAACGATGGCTGAAATATCACTGTTGACACTACAAATAATCAACCTCAGACTTGAGATTTTTCAAGTTTCAAGTTTATTGTCATGCACTCATAAAAAGGGCATTTATCAGTAATGCAATGTCTTGTGCTCAAGTGTCTGCTCAACTGAAAAATTATAAATTAGGTACAAGAATTTAAAGGCTAGAAAGAAAGTAAAAAGACAGGATAAAGAAGATATAAATTAAATTCAAGTGCAAGTTGCATGAAGTTGTTTATATTAAGTGTGAGGGGGTGTAGGGCAGTTTAGCATCCTGATGGCATGAGGGTAGAAACTGTCTCTGAATCTGTTGGTATGGGTCCGTATGCTTACGTACCGTCTGCCAGATGGCAGGATGGTAAAATGACTGTGGCTGGGATGGTTGGGGTCGGAAAGCACTACTAGTCAGCTACTAAGAATGGAGGCCTCTAGTTAATAGCCTGTCTTTGTTTGTTTAGCCTCTCACTCAAAAGTAGTTGGTTGTTGGACACCTTAAGTTACAGTAAGCACCAGATATTTTACCAAACGTCAAAAGTCTAGCTCTGACCTCAGTCATACTTGTGCCTCAGTCTATCATCTCTCCTGTGTCTCTAATGAACAGAACCCAGCAAGCACAACCCAAAGCACATCAGACTGAAGGCACGACAGGACACCGCCTACTAGCTTGGTCCTAAGCACGTTCTTGATTGACGCAGAGACTCGTCATCATGAGGAAGCAGAGCAAAGTGGCCCTGCGGCAGCAGAGCAAAGACAATGTCACAGAGTCGGTGGCAGACCTCCTGGCCTTGGAGGCGCCCCTGGACTACAAGACCAGTCAGATGAGCGTCAACGTGCCCCCTGGAGGCCAAGTGCCGAAGACCAAGCAGCCCGACATCTCGCCCGACGACGAAGAGGACGGACGCCCGGCCTGGAACAATAAGGTCGAGTACATTCTGGCCCAGGTGGGCTTCTCCGTGGGGCTGGGCAACGTGTGGCGCTTCCCTTACCTGTGCCAGAAGAACGGTGGAGGTGAGTCACAGTTTTTTTTTTTTTTGTCTGACGTGTGTAACAAAGATGCTGTGTTTATCGCTCTCCTAAGCTCGAGTATTGAACTGCTGGCCCTGTTGACACGACCTGGAGAAAAGCCAGGAGATTTATGTTACAAACCACGATGGGGTCGGCTGACTGTGCCGGAAGCATGGCTATTTTTGTCCTTTGACCATCTGAAATATAAACCCATTTCAGCCCCATGGCTATTTGTACGTGATCGACACAGGGCCACGAGTAACACTATTCATTCTTGTTCCGCTACAACTCTTTTTACGCTCTGGCATAGTCTCTGGCTGGTTTGTCAGGCTCCCCGTATCGGAAGGATGCCTTTGTGATATGTGGCGCAGCGCCCCCAAGATAGCAACCATAAATAACACGTCGGCCCTGTTCCGAGTCACAGAAATACAGCTTGCATTGTTTACGAAGGACAGTCACCATAGGAACATGACATCATGACACTATCTTCTTGATGAAAAGGCTTGTGAGAAAGGACCCATCAATTCCTACCTAAGGCAATAAAGGGGTGACCTTAACGTGACGTCATTAAGATAAATTGATGTATTCCCATAGTCCATCAGACCTTATATGGACATAGATTGTGATGTCATGCTAATGGGTACAACAAGGAGTGTGTCACTGGCTAATATTGCCACTGTCTGCCTTCCGTGGAGGAATTAATAGGTGTGTGGGTGTTATCAACTCCTGTCCTCTCCCAGTCCATTTTCTCACTCAGAAGATGGCTCACATTTGGCTGGAGGAGCACATTAGCTGAGAACTGTGACTGTGATTTCCTGGCCATCCTCCAGTGACAGACAGACTTTATCCCAGATCTTCGTTTAGCGCCCAACTCTCACAAATGTTCTCGTGAGGCACACTGAGTCCCAGAGTTTATGCTCATTTTTTTTAGCCAACCATTTTTTTTGTATTCTCCATTTCTATATGTGCAGCCTTCACCACTATTGTGTGACAGTGTACCGCATATGTCTTGAGTGTGTGGTTGTGTTTGTGTGTGTGTGTGTGTGTGTGTGTGTTTGTGTGTGTGTGTGTGTGTGTGTGTGTGTGTGTGTGTGTGTTTGTTTGTGTGGTGTGTGTGTTTGTGCGTGTGTGCATGCGTGAGTGTGTGTGTGTGTGCGCGCATGTGTGTGAGACTTCAAGTGAAACATGACACCACAATAGTCTTCTCTCCCAGGCCCGGCCCCATCTGGTAACTATGGAGCCTCAGCCATCCAATGACATCCCAACTGGTTCCATATTTCCACATCTGCCCTCCCTCCATCCCTCCCCCTCTCCCCTGCTTTCCTCTTTAGCGCCAGACCTGCAATATCCCTTTTATTTCTCACCCGTGTGAATAACAAAGAAGCCCAACAGAGAAACACTGAGTCATCAAATGAGACCTCCATCAAATCAATTTTGTTTTCATTTTCCTAATCAGTCAGCCTTACTTTAATAGCCCCTTATCACAGTCAAACAGCCTCCCTCGCTTGAAATCATAAGGCTCGTGTATTAGTGTTGTTTGTTGTTTAAGCATGAGGTTGTGTTGTTTGACAGCAAACATTACTGCCCTGTATGGCGTGGGAGGGTAGGGTTCAAGGCAAACCAATTTTCTCCAGATGAAAGCAACTGTCGTCATGGTGCCTTTCATCAGGTCAAATCAAGTTTGGTAAAAAAGTGATTGGGGCACGTAAAGAGTCCATATAAATATCCATATTGAAGGCTTTGAAGAAATAAAAGGTGTAATCAACATGGAAATTCTATTTCTCGTCCATGGTAAAACAGAGCTGGAGTTGAACGCTTGTCTTTAGTAAAAGAAGGGATAGCAGTAACCTTAATGGTACGCTGCCAAGGCCAAAAGCAGTGGCAATGGGTTAGGGGTTTACTGGGGTCTGTAGGGGGTCGCATGATCATAGGTATGAAGCTTGTAGAAGCGTCTGTGTGGGTATTCTTTTTATTTTTTGAAGAAAATTGATTGGTTGGGTTGATTATTTAAAAAAAAAAATATCTTTCTGAGGTTCAACTAATTTGTGTAGTATTGAAATGTATGAAGATGATGGCCAAAGTTTGAACCCTCCATCTCTCCCAGGTGCGTACCTGGTCCCGTACTTCATCCTCCTCCTCCTCATCGGTATCCCACTCTTCTTTCTGGAGCTGGCGGTGGGCCAGCGGATCCGTCGCGGGAGCATCGGGGTGTGGAACTACGTGTACCCTCGGCTGGGGGGCATCGGCGTCTCCAGCTTAATGGTGAGCTAACGAGCAGCGACACGCTCTCCTGGTGACACAGAGGTGGCTGCCTTTGGATCTTTAGGAACGACATCCCACGCCTTTCACAGCTTCACAGCACCCCGTGTGTGTGTGTTTTTGTGTACGTGCGTGCGTGTGTGGAGGAGTGTGGGGGTGGGCACGGGGGCTCGGATGAGTCATGACTACACCCCCCCTGGCCTTGTCGTGACATCATCCCACCAGCTAAACAAAAGCCCCTGGCAGTGTTTTGCTGGTGTCAAAGCTGTAGCAGGGACAGATGTGCTGCGCAGTGGTTGCCGCGGCAGCAAGAGGCTTTAATGTGTTGTTTGAAGGGGTCAGAGGAACAACACCAGTTTATGGAGTTATGCAATGCTTTGCCCTGAGGGAAACTGTCCCTGCACCCAGAGCAGCCACGTATGAGGCATCATCCATAGTGCAAGTCACGTGACCCTACGTTGCCAGCTTTTGGAGGGATACTGGTTCTCTGGAAAGGTTATGGTCCTGTAATGTCCTCGTGTGATTCGAGTTCAAAGCAGGTGCATTGTGCTTTGCTTCGCCAGCAGGTCTGGTCAGGGCTAGAAAGGGTGTTGACAAAATGGGGCTATGGCTATTCCTATCACCCCAACTCCCCAGATGTGGTCAGAGAAACATGTTGTGTCCTGTGATAATTGTGCTTGAGGATGAGACTGTGGTAAAGTAAAGACAGACACTACTGTCTGAGTCTGACCTCACGCCCACAGCGCTCTTACCATTCACACATTTTGATTGGCACTCTAAGGTGGGAGTCTGACTGTAGTTCCTGTTGGAGGCAGAGAGAGATAGAGAGAGAGATAGAGAGAGACAGAGGGAGAGAGAGAAGGGACAGAGAGGGAGAGAGAGAGCAACAGAGGGAGAGAGACAGAGAGAGTAAGACAGACAGACATAGGGAGAGGGAGAGACAGAGGGAGAGAGAGAGAGAGAGAGAGAAAGATAGAGGGAGGTAGAGAAACAGAGGAAGGGAGAGAGAGACAGACAATCAGACAGTATTGTCTGCGACTGACAGCTGGGTGGTGTAGCACAGGGTAAGGTGAGCGTGGAGCTGGAGAGCTGAGAGAGTGGCTAAAAATATCCTGCGGGGAAGGCGGAGTGGGCTTAGAGCGAGCGCACTTTAATAATTTAGAGAGCTTGTGACTGCAGCTGTGTGACGCAGGCCCTCACTCTCACGTCTCTCCAGGGACAGCGCAGGAGAGAGAGACAAACCCACCGCATCCCCTGCCACTGAAATGACACGCACCTCACCCCCCCCCCCCCCCCCCCCCCCCCCCCCCCCGAGACAGGCAGGCACGTTCTGGAAACAGACTTGGTGGTGCTCCTTCATCAACAGAATTTTGTATAATTTCTTTATTTTATTTTATTTTTATTCATAATACTCTGTATCTACTACTTCTTTTTAATTTGTTTTGTTACTTTATTGAAAATACAAGAAAATTGACATCACAGACTATAGCTTCTAATGACAAGGGCATGGCAAAAACAAAATGATGATAAATAGAGTTGGGTAAACCAGTTATAAAGTATACAGTGTGGTTTATTTATGACAGTTTTGTCTGACATGATGTGTTGACATGATCGGGGCAATTAGCTAACCAGTTGTTATGTAGGGTAATGCTGTTGCCTTTGAGGGTGACTGTGATGTTGTGTCAGTGATTGAGTGTTTAAGTAGTGCTTTGGTTGTAGTTGAGCAGTCAGACTTTCTTTGTTATGGCTACTGCTATTTAAATGGACGTCTTGCTGTTTAGGGATGTTGGGAATCCCTTGAAGAGAGATCGGACAAAATGCAAATTTATGGATTTTGAATAGCCCAGTTTTCCGAAGATCTCTGATCTGTATGACGGAATAGGAATGTAGAGCCAGAATTCATATAACATGCCTATATAGCATCTGGGCAGAAGTACACAGGTTCTGCTTGTCCAAATTAGATCAGTTTGAGTAGCAAGAATAGATGTTGTGAATAACAGTTTTCTCTTTGGCTGCTGTATTTAAGCTCAGTGTGTCTGGAAGGGAAATTACTTAGCCGTGTCCATACTGATGCATGAACTAGAAATTGACAATTTCAGTCTTAACAGTGTTAACCCCCTCCCCCTCCCTCCCCCTTAGGTTTGTGCTTTTGTGGGGCTTTACTACAACGTCATCATCGGCTGGAGCATCTTCTACTTCTTCCAGTCCTTCCAGTACCCTTTGCCATGGAGCGAGTGCCCCATCCGGAGGAATGGAACCCAGGCCTGTAAGTATGGAAACAGATGCAGAGAGCACACGCTTGGGCTGCCTCCCCGTGTGTGTGTGTGTGTGTGTGTGTGTGTGTGTGTGTGTGTGTGTGTGTGTGTGTGTGTGTGTGTGTGTGTGTGTGTGTGTGTGTGTGTGTGTGTGTGTGTGTGTGTGTGTGTGTGTGTGTGTGTGTGTGTGTGTGTGTGTGTGTGTGTGTGCGCGCGCGCGCGTGTGTGTGTGTGTGTGTGTGTGTGTGTGTGTGTGTGTGTGTGAGAGCGTATCACCAGACTAGGTATTCAGTGCGCTAATGCTCTCCGCTGAGAGCAGCTGTCTTTCTGCTGACTGTAGGCCGGAGATGCTCAGTGCCGTGGCGATAACGCAGCTTTCGCCTGGACTTGCAGCTTTGATGTGCAAAGTTCTTTTTTTCGCTGGGCTGTCAAGAGAGAGAAATCCGGGAATACTCATTCCCAGGATGCTTTGTGCTGCGGATGTGATTGGCAGGTGCCCTCACTGGTTCGGACAGAGACATTGGCCTCCAGCCATATTCACTCCACACTCCACACTACTGCTTATGGCCGCAAGTAGATACACAAGGTTGTACAGTTCAGAGAAGATGCTCCAAGGGCTGATCAAATTCAAAATGTCCTTATGTGAATCCTTATATACGTACACATGCTGTGGTATATATATGTTGCATTTAAGCACTTCATCCCATGGACAGAGCAAAGGACTCTGTAGTGGTCAGTCGCTTCGGGGTCAATTCAGTGTTTATCTCGTCCAAATTTTTTTTTATAATCAGTTGACCTAAGTCTTCAGATGATTGAATTGTTTATGTGATGTTCTCATACAAAATTGGATTACATAGCAGTAGCTAAGCTAGGCACGTGAGGATACGGTTGCCCACCCACATCCTAAATTACGGTGCGGTTGAAGCTGTTTGCTGTGGGCCCACCAAAAACGAACATTTAAATGTATCTGCTGAGAATGCACATTGGGTAAGGAAGCATTAATGTCCTAACAGGTAATGTGGAATGACCATGATGGCCCTCTTGTGTTTAAGTTACACAAGTTTGGTTTAACAACAGGCAAAACTGTCCTTATTCTGTTCTCATTTGTAGATATTGAGCCTGAGTGCGAGAAGAGTTCGGCGACGACATATTTCTGGTACCGTCAAACACTGAACATCACCAGCACCATCGACCACAGCGGAGGCCTGAACTGGAAGATGGTGCTGTGCCTGTTGGCAGCCTGGATAATCGTCTGCTTGGCTGTGATCAAAGGCATCCAGTCCTCTGGAAAGGTAGAGACGCCACGGCGTGACATTACTGCAGATGTCTTTGCCAGAAGATTAAGATTAGTATGATAGAGCATCAGAGGGTAAAGCGCTCTGGTAATAAGGGTCTCGCCCTGAAGCCTGGAAATTTCGGTTTCTTGATGCAACATAACATTTTGGTTGGTCTTAATGGACGGTAGAAAATGTATAAACTCAACATTGCACAATTACACTGTATTGTAATAGACGTTTTGTCATCTAGAAAAAGAAAACATTTGTCATTGTTGAAATGTCATCTTTCGCCATTGTTTGATAGTCAATAAATAATGCCCTGTTTAAAAATAGTTGGCAAGACTAACCTCAGTACACGTGAGGACACAAAAAAAACACAACATGTTAAGTCAACCGAGTCACTTTAAAGTGGTACCATCATTTATTATTTATAGAATCAGCACCCTAGAAATCATAAACCTAAACAATGAAATGTTCAAAAGCTTTCGTTTATTTCCCTTATACAATGTCTTCATCTTTGTCTACCACGGTGTTCTAGTCTTCTAGTGTTTGTAAGAAGGTGTCTCCTGAGAGGTCGATTGACGTGTGCCTTGTGAACATGAATACAAATGGACTGCCCTCAGTATCCATAGTAACGTGGTGATGTGTTTTTCGTCATGGTCAGGTGATGTACTTCAGCTCCCTCTTCCCCTACGTGGTTCTCTTCTGCTTCCTGGTGCGCGGGCTCATGCTTAAAGGGGCAGTGGATGGAATTGCCCATATGTTCACGCCAAAGGTGAGGCAGGGACATGCGGGGAGAGCAGATGTGCTCTATCAAACACACACACATGTACCTATAGAGGTAGGCATGTACATGTATACACACAGTTGCAATACACACTGAAAAACTGCACATACACCTATACAACCACATAAAGCGGCACTACTCTCATGCTGTGCGTGGTCTTGCATCATATGCACAACCACTGTGTAGAGTCAGTACTCCAGAGATTCATTTGCCTTTCACGGGTTTCATACAGCCCTCCCCGGTTCAGAAACCAGTGTGGAATTTGTCGCCCCTTGGTGGTGAATTTTATGCTTGCAGCAATACTCTGAACAGCCTTCCAAAGGCCTTTAAATAATTGAAATGGATACCTTCTCTTTGTATCTTTTAATCTTGTTCCAGGTTTTTGTTGTCCTGTTCTGAAAAAGAGTTTGAATTTTGCATCTTCAGTAGAATGGTGCATGACTAGAGACGTTCACAAAAGAATCATTAGCACATACTGTTGTATATGTTGGGTTTTGTGGTGTGGTTCATCACGCGTCTCTTCCCCATACTTTCCAGCTGGAGAAGATGCTGGAGCTGCAGGTGTGGAGGGAGGCAGCCACCCAGGTGTTCTTCGCCCTGGGCCTGGGCTTCGGCGGGGTCATCGCCTTCTCCAGCTACAACAAGCGCGACAACAACTGCCATTTCGACGCTGTGCTGGTGTCCACCATCAACTTCATCACCTCCGTGCTGGCCACGCTGGTGGTGTTCGCCGTGCTCGGCTTCAAGGCTAACATCATGAATGAGAAATGCGTAGTAGAGTGAGTGAGATCAGGCACTAACCGGATTTATTCAATGCAAGACCATGACATTATATCTTTCATATAATTCACATACATATTTATTTTGTCTTTTCTGATGTTCTGTGAGTTGATCCACCATTAATGCACAAAGGACTTCCTCTACTGTTCCTTTATTACCTGCTTACTAAGCAGCTATGTTGAGCATTTTATATGGTCGCAAACGATGTTATGTTTAAGATGAGCTCTCAAGCTTTCATCTACCTCATTTTATGTTTATTTAACTGTTAAAATTATATATATAATACTTACTTTTGAACACAAAATATGTGTAACATTAATACGTGTTTTACCAAAACAAGGTCTGAAGCCTGAACAAAAAGGTTTAGTAAATGGTTCTGACTGGCTCTTTCTCCCTGTTGTAGTAATGCAGAGAAGATTCTGGGCTTCCTGAACACAGGGGTGCTGAGTCACGACCTCATACCTCCAAACGTCAACTTCTCACACCTCACCACCGAGGATTACGGCGAAATGTACGGTGTCATCAAAACGGTCCGAGGGGACAGCTTTGACCAGCTGGGCCTTGACGCATGCCTCCTAGAAGATGAGCTCAACAAGGTAGGAACCTCTTTAAAAAGAGGGCTGCTTTCTGTAGCACAGCACAGAATAGCAAAGGTGTTTTATTGCACATCCAGAAAGCACCTCCTTATTAGTTTTTGTCTGCCATTGGTTTTCGTTAATTTGCACACAGTCTTTGCACACAGAGCTTCTTGTGAAATCTGCAGGCTTGATGCCTGTGAGAATCCACAGCATGCCATAGCTCTAATTATCAGAGGTGGAATTTTCCACTTTTGTTTTATTGTGACTTAGTTGAAAAGGTTGAGATGTTTTTCCTCTTTTATCGCCCCTGTTTGAGTCTTTCTGTCTGTCTCTCTCGTCTCCAGTCAGTACAAGGCACAGGCCTGGCCTTCATAGCCTTCACAGAGGCTATGATTTATTTTCCAGCCTCGCCCTTCTGGTCCGTCATGTTCTTCTTCATGCTCATCAACCTGGGCCTGGGCAGCATGATCGGCACCATGACTGGCATCACCACGCCGGTGCTCGACACGTTCAAGGTGCGCAAAGAATACCTGACAGGTGAGCTCCTCTTCTGCCACTTCATCTCTCAAAGCTATGTCCATTACAGATGTACATATGGTTGATTTATCAGCAGTCAACAACACAGTTTACCCACTATAATCTCTTTCACCAAGTACATGCACACACACTACATCATCAGAATCAGAATTGTATTTATTGCCAAGTAGGTTTACACCTAATCTATCGCAGCTGGAATGTGATGGGATTTACAGAAAACATTGTAAAAGTGTTCTGATTTCAAATCAGTGACCCTACCCAATCACATCGTATTGACCATTTACCAAAGGGTGTGTGAGAAGCTATCAAATGCCCTCTCAGAAATCCCCTTTTCTATTGTAGTTGAATCCAGATTTCCTCTGATGCTTTCCTTCTTGTGGCTAACAGCACTGAATTGACGTCTGGCACCTCTGCAGACTGTGTCTAGGATGTGACCCTCTGCAGACTGTGTGTAGGATGTGACCCTCTGCAGACTGTGTGTAGGATGTGACCCTCTGCAGACTGTGTCTAGGATGTGACCCTATGTAGACTGTGTGTAGGATGTGACCCTCTGCAGACTGTGTGTAGGATGTGACCCTCTGCAGACTGTGTGTAGGATGTGACCCTCTGCAGACTGTGTGTAGGATGTGACCCTCTGCAGACTGTGTGTAGGATGTGACCCTTCTGTTCTGTGCTCTTTGCCTCTGCAGTGGGCTGCTGCACCGTGGCCTTCTTCTGTGGCCTTCTCTTCGTGCAGCGCTCTGGGAACTACTTCGTCACCATGTTTGATGACTACTCTGCCGGGCTGCCACTCACCATAGTCGTCATCCTCGAGAACATCTCAGTGGCCTGGATCTATGGCAGCAAAAGGTGAGGAGGCTGTTTCCTGTCAAAGAGGGTTTACCTCAAGTAACTACGGTAGGCTTTACCTCAAGTAACTACGGTAACAGAGATACCAGTACTGTAACTATCAAAGGGGATTGGGCCTACTGAAGGCTTTACCTCCATTAACTACGGTTACAGAGATACCAGAATATAACTGTCAAAGGGGATTGGGCCTACTGAAGGCTTTACCTCCAGTAACTACGGTTATAGAGATACTGATCAGCTTACTTCTCTAGAGACAATTATGGACACAGCCGAAGTGCAGGGAATTACTGAAAAACGATGATACTTCCTTTTAAAAAGAACAGACCATAGGTTAATATGCTGTGTTCATTGCCTCCATCTTCTCTTACTGATGGACAAACACGGGAAAAATTGTCAGCCATTCAGAGGGAGTGTATGAGTGTCACAGGAGTCGATTTACAGATGGGTTCATACGTTTGCTACACTGACTGACCCCCATCTTTCCCACACCCATCACTGGGCGTGCAGGTTCATGCAGGACCTGGAGGACATGCTGGGCTTTCGGCCGTACGCCTTCTACTTCTACATGTGGAAGTATGTGTCCCCGTTCTGCCTCATCGTTCTGATCACCGCCACCCTCATTGAGATGGCTGTCAAGCCGCCTGGATACAACGTCTGGGTGCAAGAGCTGGTCAGTGTCCCCTCCTCCCTTATGTCATTGTCCCCTCCTCACTTATGTCAGTGTCCCCTCCTCACTTATGTCAGTGTCCCCTCCTCCCTTATGTCAGTGTCCCCTCCTCACTTATGTCAGTGTCCCCTCTTTGCTAATGTCAGTGTCCCCTCCTCACTTATGTCAGTGTCCCCTCTTTGCTAATGTCAGTGTCCCCTCCTTGCTTATGTCAGGGTCCCCTCAGTGTCTCCTCCTTACTAATGTCAGTTTCCCCTCCTCACTTATGTCAGTGTCCCCTCCTCTCTTATGTCAGTGTCCCCTCCTCTCTTATGTCAGTGTCCCCTCAGTGTCTCCTCTTTACTAATGTCAGTGTCCCCTCCTCCCTTATGTCAGTGTCCCCTCAGTGTCCCCTCCTCACTTATGTCAGTTTCCCCTCCTCACTTATGTCATTGTCCCCTCAGTGTCCCCTCCTTGCTAATGGCAGTGTCCCTTAAGTATCCCCTCAGTGTCCCCTCTTTGCTAATGTCAGTGTCCCCTCCTTGCTTATGTCAGTGTCCCCTCCTCCCTTATGTGAGTGTCCTGCATCTGGTTAGGTCAACTAGTAGGTTTATCTCCTCATTGAGAATTTGAACTTCAATTTCTTTAGTGCATTTGTGTTGCTTTGACCTGCAAATTGCAATACATCTACAAGTCATTGCGCCTCTAATCTAACACAAGCTTATTTTCATTTCCATATCTATGGCTACACATGTGGTCCAGTCCGGCCCTGTGTGCACAAACTGGTGAATATTCCTTTTCTAAAGCTTCTTCCCATGGCGCTTCTTATGAATCCCCAGGCTATGGAGCAGTTCCAGAGCTACCCGCCATGGGCGCTCGGCATGTGCTTCTCCCTGGTCGTGGCGGCCATGCTGCCCCTCCCTCTGGTCTTCATCGCCCGCCACTTCCACCTGATCCCCGACGGCTCCAACAAGCTGTCCGTCTCCTACAAGAAGAGTATGATGAAGGACATCTCCAACCTGGAGGAGGACGAATCACGCTTCATCCTCGGTAAAAACCCCGGCGAGACACCCTCGCCCATGCCCTCGCACCGCGCCTACCTGGGGCCTGGCAACTCCTCCCCCATCGAGCTCACCACCACCTCCATATCCAGCCTCGGCTATGGCACTAGCAGCCAGACCAACACAGGGCCCAAGACCGACTTATGATTCCTCCATCTTCCTCACACACACACACATACACACGCCGACACATGTCCTAGCACCACACACACACACACACACACACACACACACACACACACACACACACACACAAACATACACAAAGTCGAGTGAGTGAGACGGAATGACAGACAAAGACTAGACACAGACAAACAGGCAGACAAAGGGCGAAGGGGAGAAGGAGATGTCACAGCACTCTTCACACCTTACCCCTAAATGAGACAAGTGCTCAGAAATAAGCAAACTGCGTCTAGCAGAGAGCTACAAGCCAGTCCCCACGCCCAACTCGGCCCCTCCTGTTCCGCTCCCGAGGACCTGTGCTGCTAACGCTAACTCTAACCCTGTGCTGTTCAAAGCCAGATTGGCAGTACTTCCTGTCGGCGTTGGAAATGCACTGCAGGCAGTGTGGAGATGTTAGCCACTTGAATTCAGAGCTACAGAGATGTCATATCAGCCAGGCCCATGCCCTCCCACCCCTCTCTCTCTCTCTATATATATATATATATATATGTGTATCGGCTCAGGGTAAGGTGTCCCAAAACACTGCAATATATATCTTCACACCGCACAGACAATGCAGTCTCCTTGAAAGGGGTTGTCTCGGTGTCGTAACAGCAGTAAGAAAGGTCTCACTGTTTTGAGCCTTTTTCTCCCCCCAAATGAACAGAAAGGAAAAAGCAAGGATTGTTTTTTGTAAGCCATTATAATTCACAACGTGCTGTAGAAAGGATGGAGATTCGTTCTGCTTCTCTTCCACAGCATAGCTTTGCTCTGTTGCCTTACCAAATGGAACTTGTGCATGGGCCTTTGTAAAGAACGTTGGATGTGATTGGAAAGGGTTCCCCAAATGTTGGAATGTTTTAAGTACATAGACACCTGCACAAGCACATTTAAACATAAACAAAAACATGATGGAACAATTTTAGCAGAGCTTTGGTTGCTCAGTATTTTCGTCAGTAGTCTGTGTTAACACAATCCACCCATTTGGCAGTATCGTGTGAGTTGCCAGTGTCTGGAGGTGTGTATCTTCAATAACTTAGACATCTAGTAGTTTTAGTAGACAGACTTTTGATTGAAAATGCAATGTCTCCCGTACCAAAGTACAGATAGCCATCAAAAGGGTGAGACCTTTCAAGAAAATAACACTATAATACACTATTCCTGATACTATATACATGCCCTGAAGTCACTGCCAACACATCTTAAGACCCACAGAGTGGTATAGAGCATGTTTTCATTCATAGGCAAATATTAAAATGTCTCACTCTAATGTTTGTCCATTGTGGAAAACAGTCGTCAGGAAAAAAAATTGTTAAAATTAGCGCAAGGGAAATAAGAGATGTAGTCTGTGAAAGGTAATGTATTTCAAAAACTGAGATTCTTCTATTTCATCTATTCTGTGTGCAATAAGAAATATTTAGTGCCGTGCAAGCTGTAACCATTTGACCTTTTGTTAGTTCGGTTAGCTGTCGTTGTACCGTAGACACATAAATGTATGTGTGTGTGTATAGAGGGTAAGGGTAGGGGTGTATTTTTGTTGTCGTTCTATTGTGTTCACAAAAAAAATAGGTAAATAAATAGCTAGAGACAGTAGGCCCCCCTCCATAGCATTACACAGAACAGTTCAATGCCTTAACCAGAATTGCACCTTCATGTAGACGACAAAAAAAAAAAAGCTGAGACGCAGTCAGCATGAATTAATGAGCTGGAAAAGCTGGGGTCTGGTGGGGTGGTGTGGTGTGGTGGCAGTGTAGGCTGTAGTGAGCAGGTGATAAGTGAGGCAGTGGTGTGTTTGATCAGCCGCAAGGCAGGAGCATCTCTCTCTGTCTGCTCCCGCGACAAGTCACAAAGGCTCCAGTATTAAAAATAGACACGGTTTACCCAGGGGAAGAAGCGTCAGGCTGGCAAGCTGCTGCTCGTTAGCGGATCCTCAGCGAAGGCAGGGAGATAAGAGAGAGAGAGAGAGAGAAAGAGACGCTGCGAATCCAGTCCACACACAAATGTACAAAGAGAGTGGCATGTTCCCTAGCAAAATACTACAAGTAAATAATGACCCACCCAGACTTAGAAATCAAAGACCTTGACACCCCTGCCGCAGTCCCTCCCCTAACACAAAAACGAGACTAAAAACCTGATGTAGTTGCACTGAGCATCTAAAATACAAACAGATACTCATACATAAATCCTCCTTTTTGGTTGTGGATGTACTTTTGTAATATCGTCCTCAAAACCAGACTTTATAGTGCATTTGAGTATGGTCCTGCAGTGTAGTCTTATCACCACAAGGTGTCACCCTTAACCACTGAGCAGGGCTTTGAAGGCGTGTCTCTGTGTCTGTGGCCTACCCCTACAGCCTCCAAGAGATGACACTGACCAGCCCATCCAAACATCTAAGCACAGCTGCACGTTAGTGCCTGAGTGTGAATAGCAACAGCCTCCATGGTTTATTGGTCTTTCCATTGCATCCCATAATTTCTGTCTGACAGACAGACAGACACATTCACCTTGTGCACTTTACCATGTGATGAGTCCCCAGAGTTGCATAACAGGCAGAGATTAATGCTCAAATACCCCCCTCCCACACACACACACACACACAGACACACACAAACACAAAGGGACACACACAGAGAGAAGCACACACTTGCACAAACACTACAGCTCTTCTGCCCATATCACGTTGTCCATAATGTCAGGCTGATGCCAGGCCACCAGCAGAAATGGCGAGATCTATTTAGAAAAGTCTGTGACTGCCACCTTGGCAAAACAAATACAGCCTCTCTCAGCATCGCATCAATGCAGACAGCAACAAATATTTGCTATAGTATGTCAAATGATAGCTATGTCAACATGAAGCACAAAGACAACCTGAACTAGCTTAAAGAGGTTAAAGCACAGTACAATAAAGCAGTATAGCCGAACGAATAGGTCTAGCTCGCACAAACAGCATCTGTCATGGTCTTTTTCACAAACTAGAAGCACACAGCTTTAAGCTTAACAGAGCACGGAGCCCAATTAGTATGTTCTCCATGTAGAGGATGTATTGAAACTGTAGTGTGATGTTACAATGGAGCATGATGGTCAGTTGAACAAACCACTGGTCCAATTCATTAGATTACAAGATATTGTGAAACTGGCCTGTAGCTATGTACTTTTTATGAGAATTCGCATGAGAGCACAATCTTTTAGGTATAACTTGGCCGAAGGTTTCCTAGGAGCGAATCAAGAGGAGCTCCTCTCGGATCATTTTCCCATACCTCATTGATGATCGCCTTTGTGTTAATGTTGATTGATTGAGCACATAATGATAATACATGATGCACTTAGACACCAATGTAAGTTTTTTGTCCAAAGTTTTTACTGCACACTTTAATGTATCATTTCATCCATGGAGGAATGGGTAGAGAGCCAAATGCTAAGCTAATTTACTTGAAAAATTATTCATGAGGGGATTAATACACATCCTGTTATGTGCATGAATGATTGAATCATTCCTCCTCGTGCGTAACCCCAGAAGCTCCGCTCGTCACCAGTTAAGACACTTCCCTCTCTTTCCGGCTCTGCGGAGCAGCTGTGAGCGTGAGTGGTGTCCATTCCCTAGCGCGTCAGACAATCTGGCGGGGACCAGACGATAATGTGGTGCTCCTACCTCGTTGTGTTCTGATAATACAGGCTAAGAAACCACGACTCTGCGCACAGCCCCCCATTAGTGCCAATTGATTTGGCATTTCATTCGTAAAATAGAGAGAGCAGTTAAAGCAACTCTGGGGCCTCAGTTTAGTTGATAAGGTCTCCCACCAGTGAAACAAACAGACCCCCCCCCCCCCCCCCCCCCCGCATCAAATTAATTTGATGAAAGCACAGTTGTGATTTATTTATTTTTATAGTGATACTAGAAGCCATTGTATTTGTGGTTAATCAACATCTATATTTATGTAACTGTGTAATGAAGCTGTATATGTTGCTGTACATTATGTCAAAATTACCTTGAAAATATATATTACGAAAAACATAGGGGGTGACTTATTTCACCCTATCTTGTGTATATAATGTTCTGTACAGTATTTGAAAAATGAAAGACATTTTTGGAGTGTTGTGCAATACTGTATGTTAGTGTCGTGTGTTCCAGTGGGTTGGCTGATTTTTAGTCTTAACTAAACCTCACATTTCATGGCTGTGTGTGTGTATTTGTGCGAGTGCACAGATGCATGTATGAGTTGTTTTTCTTCTGTTCGTTTGTGTGTGAGTGTGGTCATGTTGCCTTCCCGAATTGCAGTGTTGTGTGTTTGTTAGGTAATCATGTTGTTGCAATCGTGCTGAACTGACATGGGACCATTAACTTTATATGCAAAGCATCCTAGTACAAAGTAGTTATTATTCGCTGTATGAAAAAAACTTTTATCAGTCATGTCCCTCCAGACAGCTATTGTAGAGCTATATGTTCAATACTGGGCATGTGAAGTTAAAGTTCTCAGTCAGTTTGACCCTGTCCTGTACATAACAGTAACACTGTGTTACGCACTGCTTTCCAGGTCCAGCCTAGTCTGCCTGGGTGATGAAATGTTAAGTGTATTGTCTTCTCCTGTCACTGTAGAATAATAATACGTGTCTGAATTGATCCACACCCTTTGTGTCCTAATATTAAAAACAGCAGTGGGGAAGAAAACAAGTAAACAATCTACTGTAAGCACTTATCGACAGTGTCATTATACTATATAGAAAAAAGTGCAGCTGTATGTAAGGTGAATGTAAATGCACTTTTCAAGCCCTCTCTGGGAAGCGTTTTTGCGTTCTAAAATCAGTTTAGTCTTTTAATGCTTCTTGTGAACCTCAAGTCATTTTGCATAGTGAAGATCTGACACTTGCACTGTTATAGTCTGCGGAAGCAATATATTTTGATGTTTTGCATCAAACAGTAAGCTGCACTGGGGCTGAAACCACAGGGGCTGAGGGTGCTGCTGGGTAATGGAGTCCTGAGGGGGGGTAAGCGTGTCTCTGGTGGGACAGCCCATGGGGCTAGGGAGTCTGAGCTGATTGGTTCTCCTCCTGGGGAGTCTGCGCTGATTGGTTCTCCTACTGGGAAGTCTGCACTGATTGGTTCTCCTCCTGGGTGAACAGTACTGCACCCTCTCTGCCACCCCACAGCCCCAGACCAACCAGTTCCCCACCGGACATCCAAAAAAAAAACAAGCACACATTCACACGCTTTTACTGTAGTATGATATTTCTACAGTCATATAGTGAAGTGTCATGGATATTGTACAGTATTTAACATTTGTGTGGGAACATTGTAGAGATGGAATTTTAAGTTTCACCAGAACAATAAAGATGACATTCTTACTCACATCTCTGTTTCCTGAGTCTTGAACTTTATTGCCTGTATGTGTGTGTGAGAGTGTGTGCCACTGGCTAAAAACAGTGTGAAAGGTGTGAACATGGTTGTACTAAAGTGTCTCTTTACAGACAGGTAACACATTCTTGGTACAATGTCAGCGTTCTCAGCTACAAAAGGAACAACACTTCCTGTCTGCCGTCTTTACGTAACTGACTAGACACGGCGGCTATAGACTGCATAACTGGAGTAAAGCCTCCTCCAATCTCTCATGTCTCTTCAGCGCATACAATGCAGCCAGCAAGCCTGAGTCATCCACCCACCCAAGCAGACTGAGGGCCCTTTTCAGAGCTGACAGGTCTCTCCACGCAGAGGCTGCCATTCACTTCAATAAAAGACGGAGATGTGCCACAAAGGGGAGCGGATCTGACAGGTGCCCGACTTTGAAAGGGGTGCTCTGTCGCCTCGTGACAGCTTGATTTTAATAGAGGCATTTTCATTTCTGAAATCGTTATTCATAATTTTCCATTTGCCGTAACAGGACCGATGTGGCTCAAGGAGAGACATTCCACATGCGGGTTATGTCTGGCAGTGATACTATTACAGTAACTGTACAACTCTCTGTATCTCTCTCTCTCTCTCACGTTTCCAAATGAACCTGAACACCCTCCATAGCTCACTCTGTCAGCAGCACTGTAGCCTTTGGGACATGGCCACTGTTAATTGCTGTGTCTAGCCTCCATACTCCTCTCTTAAGCTTTCAGACCACTTTGCACATGGCTTCGTGAACCCCCCCCCCCTTCTGACAAATTTAATGAAATTACTTAAACAACGCCTCATCACGGGGCATCATTTCCCTCTAAATGGAGGCAGCACTCTTGTGGGGCAAGTGTGGAAGCCATTATTGTCACATTGGGCAATTTTGACCGCAGTGAGATTAACAGAACCCAGGATTGGTCAGCTCAATATCCCAGCACTGACACAAACGGCCCTTTAAAAGTCCTTGGTGTGTGTGGTGAGGGGAGCCCCGGCCACAGCCAGTGCAAGTGGGGATGATTATCTGCTGATGACAAGGGGCCCTCAGCTGCCATGTCTGTTGCTGAGGCCAATTTGCCATGGCCTCCACTGAGCGCCGTCATACAAAAGGTAATTTATACGAGACGATTCCAAAGGCAAAAAAAATCAGTCTTTCAGACAAGCTTCATGTTCTGTTGCTGCTGGGTCAAAGGGCATGGAATGTTTTACCACAAATTCAAGCTGAATTGTTGAATTTATACCACTTGGTTTCAAGGTTCCTCCAAAGCGAATCGTGTAAATTGACCGTAATGAACCTAAATACCCATGACGACAATATCATGTCTGTGGTAACATGAACAATGAAGACAGATATGTTTTTACAGACACTGGGTAAGACAATATGCACAGCTGAACAAATCATGTTGTATGTTACGCATCTCCCCTTTGGTCCTGGCTAGGAATCCCCTGGTATTTTTAGTCCCACATCACACATTTGCCCCACCTCTTAGATAACCCCCAGAGCAACCCTAACCTGACAGTCAACTTTCATGGAGGATAGTTTTTGGCGCTACTACACTGGGCTGGAACATAAATACATCCTCAAGGGAAAATATCTATGCTGAAGTGCTTATTGTTCTATACTGAGAGAGTGAGTGTGAGCATGTGAGTGTGCGTGAGAGAGTGTCTGTGTGTGTGTCAGCAGAGGTAAACATTTGAAACATAGGTAAACAGAGGTTAACATTTTAAACATATGTATCCCTCTTGTGAACCCGCAAAACACAATACATCACTGGATTTCACTTTTAATCTTTTATTGTATACCTGCTTTCAAGTGAAGAATAATTGATTTTGACACTTCTGTTTGGAACAGCCGATTTTCTTAATAAAGAATGAGTTGTTCCTGGAGGATTTGATTTCCGATGATTCAGGAACTGATGGATGTCACAGGTTGCCAACAGTGTTGCCATTTTGGTGTTGGGAGGCTTGATCAGACTAGGCCCTGTTCTCTGCTGAGCAGCATCCTTGTCCGCGGCGTCCTGTAAACATACCTCAAAGCGGGTTACTCTCAGCCCCTGGACACAAACACACACCACACAGGCCCAGCCTCACATCCGCCTGACTAATTGAAGGGGAGGATGGCTTGGCTGGAACTGTTCCTCTCTAAATGTTTATCTGAGCAGGCCCAGGTTCGAGAGGCTGCTTCCGTTTTCCCACCAGCTGAACCCTTGATTTAGCAACAGCCTCTACCTCTCTCTTGTTCTCAAACACACAAACACACACACACACACACACACACCATACAGAAAAAAACATACACATACGCCATACATACATATCTTTCAACTTCAGAGTATAGCAAGCCTGACTCTTTCTGATCCTCCATGCTATTTGTGTCATACATATGTCATTATCCTACACTCTGATAACATGTTAGCCAATTAGGTCAGTGGCAATTGTATGTGGTCATTAACATAAGATTTGTGCCGTGTTCATACGAAATGGTGGGAATGTAGGACATGGGATCTGCAGCACACACAGGTACTCACCCAGCCCCCCACTCTGAATTGGAAAATGCCCCTGTGGTACAGATGCTGCCAGCAGACGCTTTCAGAACTCACTTCCTGCTCCACTCCCTGCACTAAGAGGCCATTTGTGGGGGAGGCTAATTGCCGCTGGCCGCAGGAGGCACCCACAAGAGCAGGTGGAGAAGAGCGAGCCAGGACGCGGCGACCAAAGAACCCGCAGGTCCCCACAGCCCCATCTGTTTTTTCCTGTGGAGGCTGAGAGGGGCCTGTGCGTGACTTCTCCTCCGTTTCGAGTCTTGGAGAGAAGCCAGGGCTCCACCCTCGAGCCATTGTTTCCCATCGGCCCCAAGGGGCCAATGGTGCCGGTGCGCGGTGTCCATCCAGGAAGGAATGCTCCAGCCAAGAGTGTGCTCTGACATCTGCCTCCTCACCTCACACCTGCACACACTACTGCTCCTCCGGCTCCGCTTCCTTTCACACGTTCACATCAGCACTCCATCATTATTTATTGTCACATTTACTTGAGTGACCCCCAACGTTCAATGTGACTGCTGATAAGGACCCCTTCCCAGTTTACATGTGTTTTCCAAAAAAGCCACCTAAAAAGAATAGCTCTCCAGACTTGCACAGATCAGAGTATTCAGACCAAAGGAATATATCTATTTTCGGAGAGGCCTCAGCATGGCAGTTTGCTTAATGTTGTGGAACAATTAGCCCTGATATGAGGATGACCCTGGGTTTATGTGCTTTCCATGTACATGCTATGCACTAACCAAAAGCCACTCCTGATAACAAATAAATGATGCCTTCAGTGGTCCATTAAAAACAGCTCTGATAGTTTTCCTTTCCCCCTTCTGACACTTTTGTTAGAACAAAAAACCCAGGGCCAGCACATTTGGCTTGAATAACTATTTGACCCCTCGCGTTGATATACCTTGGCGGATGACGAGCGGTCACCAATGAAACATTTCAAGAAGAAAGATCGCAGGAAGGTTTCCAGGAAGGTCACAGACTCAATCCACCTGGTCTATGATGTCCAAATATAGGATTTTCGTCCAGGAAGGAAGGTGGATTGGAGCCCTCGTCAGTGTTTGTTTGGTCTCAAGGTTCATAGAGAGGTGTCCCAGAGTGTACTCGCCATTCTGAGAACAGAGGAACTGCCACTGGGAAGGGCAGCCTGAAAAGTGACTGTCCATGTGTCCAGTGTGACCATCAAGGGATCCTGAACGCTCCAGAGTCTGTGTGTGTGTGTGTGTGTGTGTGTGTGTGTGTGTGTGTGTGTGTGTGTATGTGTGTGTGTCCATGTGTCCAGTGTGACAAACGCATTGTGTTAGTAAAGGCTCTTCATAGAGAGAACCCACTTCAAAGAACATTCAGACTAACTAATAAGCAAACAATAGCAACCAAAATGTGTTGTTTCACAAAAACCTGTGCTCGAGTAGACTTACGATGGACAAACATTTGCTGTTTACTACAGGTACAGATATAGGTGCTTGTATCAGGGTGCAGTATAAACATCATTTCCAGGACAAACAATGTCTGTACCTTTTTTATGGCAACAAGGGAAGAAACAGCGCAAACTTGACGAAAACAATACTTAATGACGATTAAATGCAACATATAGGCCGTGGTTAGGATAATTAATAAAGAAAGTAAAGTGCAAACTAGACGTACCGCATAGAGGTGCACAACAGAGCAAGACACTGAACCCCTAATTGCTCCTGATGTGCAGTGTATCATCAGTGTAAAGGTAAAATGGGTGTACATCCTTGTAAGTCGCTTTGGATAAAAATGTCTGCTAAATGTAAATGAGAGAAGGAGGAAGAATTAAGTGAAATAACAACACATTCTCTGTTCCAAGTTAGATCAGATTCCAAGATAAGTGTGTTATCTTGAACGATTACGTTTCCTGCGACAATACACTAAAGTGAGTTGTATATTTTTTTCTGAGTGAAGACATAAAAAACTATATATTTATGGATGTGGTAGCGTGAACACTGAGAAGGTGTGAAGCAGTACCTGTGAGTTACATTCTGCGCTTTTGCGACCTGTTTAGTAAACTTTGGTAATGATGCAGGCCATCTAAAAACAAAAAAGAAACAAACAAAAGAAGATAAGCGGAGAAGAAGAAGAAGAGGAAGAAGATTAAGAAGAAGAAGCGGCAGTCATAATAAGAGGACAAAGGTTCAAACGAACTCATGAGGCCAGGCATGAGATCCCAGAACAGTCTGCTTTTTCATATATCACATTATGTTCCTGTGCCATAATTCTGGCTCTTTTAATTTAGACTCCAATCACTTCTCCTCAATCAACATGAATAAGCTCTATGATTAAAAGAAATCCAATCAGACCTCAGCAGTCAAATCCAAGTTTTTTAAACCCTACTAATCTCTCTCGCTCTCTTTTTTCTTCTAAAGTCAAAGGAAATAATTTCAAAGTCAAGGCAATTATTCTGTTTTGAATAACATGTCGTCTGTTTTATCTCACCTTATGTATGCAGCCGTGAGTGTGTGTGTGTGTGTGTGTGTGTGTGTGTGTGTGTGTGTGTGTGTGTGTGTGTGTGTGTGTGTGTGTGTGTGTGTGTGTGTGTGTGTGTGTGAATGTATGTTTCTCTCCCTCTCTTTGTGTGTGTGTGTGTGTGTGTGAATGTGTGTTTCTCTCTCTCTCTCTTTCTCTCTCTCTCTTTGTGTGTGTGTGTGTGTGTGTGTGTGTGTGTATATATATATATATATGTGTGTGTGTGTGTGTGTGTGTGTGTGTGTGTGTGTGTGTGTGTGTGTGTGTGTGTGTGTGTGTGTGTAATGCCAAGACACTCCCAAGAAAATCAGTCAGTCACATTGTTTGAGTGTGTTGATGTTTTGCGTCGTTTGTGATAGTTTCTGCAGAAGTCTTGATTGGATGATGAAGAGCTGAAAAGAGTTCTCCGCTCACTCAATGATTTGAAAAGTGGACCGATTTTCTCTGTCAGAAATGGGCTGTGCAGAGGCACTACCTCATCCGGCATCTGTGGCCCATTCGCCAACATCAACATCAAACTAACCATTAGTATCATCCATTAAAACGAGTCAAAGAGACGCTTGTAAAAACGTTCTCTCTAACAGGATTTACACATCAGATGAATGTTTAATGTTAACGGATCTCAAATGCGTTAACATTAAACTTTAAATCCTCTATGACTTGACTTTATGACTCCTCTATGACTGCACATCAGATAAGTGTTTAATGTTAAAGGATCTCAAATGAATGACAACAAAACAGACATCGATGATAACTCATTACACATCTCGGACATTCACTGTTGAAGCCTTTTCTGTCTGAGTGCCTTAAATGCTGTAAGTGATGTTAGCATTTCTTGCTAACGTCCGCTAGACTAATGGTGCATTTGGATGTCATTCTCAGCCAATCAATATAATGTCAATCTATGATTTGTGCCATGATTGTGATACTCACATGGGTCATGGGTCATGGGCCAATGCTTTTGGTTGTGAGAGGTTAACAAGATGGCGAACTTTATGCATTGTTAGGATGCTTTGAGTGTTACTGTAATAAACAATGGAATGATTCCCTCCCTTTACTAAAAGCATCTTTAAAAAGAGCTACGTTTTCAAGCAACATCATACCATATTTCTCAAATTCCTAGTGTGCCATTATTACTCATAGTATTACTCCAGTTGACATTTGAAAGATTCTTCAGGTCTGGGGAAATCAAATGATTCTATGCATTCCGTTTGATTTAAGTTGCTAGTGGTCAAACAAAGATTAACATCACAGTAACACCCATAAAAATGAAACTGTGTGTGAGGGGGTGAACTTGACTGGTAGAGACAGAGTTGGTCCCGGGAGGGCGGCGCCTCACAACACGGCGAGGCAGAACACAGGTGAGCCCTCCTGAGTCTCTGAAGGGCCTGCTCAACACAGCCATCCCTGTTACACCACCTGCTCAACACAGCCATCCCTGTTACACCACCTGCTCAACACAGCCATCCCTGTTACACCACCTGCTCAACACAGCCATCCCTGTTACACCACCTGCTCAACACAGCCATCCCTGTTACACCACCTGCTCAACACAGCCATCCCTGTTACACCACCTGCTCAACACAGCCATCCCTGTTACACCACCTGCTCAACACAGCCATCCCTGTTACACCACCTGCTCAACACAGCCATCCCTGTTTGCACCACCTGCTCAACACAGCCATCCCTGTTACACCACCTGCTCAACACAGCCATCCCTGTTACACCACCTGCTCAACACAGCCAACCCTGTTACACCACCTGCTCAACACAGCCATCCCTGTTACACCACCTGCTCAACACAGCCATCCCTGTTTGCACCACCTGCTCAACACAGTCATCCCTGTTTGCACCACCTGCTCAACACAGCCATCCCTGTTTGCACCACCTGCTCAACACAGCCATCCCTGTTACACCACCTGCTCAACACAGCCATCCCTGTTTACACCACCCTCCAAACATAGCCATCCCTGTTTACACCACCTGCTCAACACAGCCATCCCTGTTTACACCGCCTGCTCAACACAGCCATCCCTGTTTACACCACCCTCCAAACTTAGCCATCCCTTTTAACACCACCCGCTCAACACAGCCATCCCTGTTACACCACCCGCTCAACACAGCCATCCCTGTTACACCACCCGCTCAACACAGCCATCCCTGTTACACCACCCGCTCAACACAGCCATCCCTGTTACACCACCCGCTCAACACAGCCATCCCTGTTACACCACCCGCTCAACACAGCCATCCCTGTTTACACCACCCTCCAAACTTAGCCATCCCTTTTAACACCACCCGCTCAACACAGCCATCCCTGTTACACCACCCGCTCAACACAGCCATCCCTGTTACACCACCCGCTCAACACAGCCATCCCTGTTACACCACCTGCTCAACACAGCCATCCCTGTTACACCACCTGCTCAACACAGCCATCCCTGTTTGCACCACCTGCTCAAGACAGTCATCCCTGTTTGCACCACCTGCTCAACACAGCCATCCCTGTTTGCACCACCTGCTCAACACAGCCATGTGTGCCATGAGTGTGATAATGAATGTGTGTGTGAATGTGTGTTTCTCTCTCTCTCTTTGTGTGTGTGTGTGTGTGTGTGTGTGAATATGTGTTTCTCTCTCTCTCTCTCTTTCTCTCTCTCTCTTTGTGTGTGTGTGTGTGTGTGTGTGTATATATATATATATATATGTGTGTGTGTGTGTGTGTGTGTGTGTGTGTGTGTGTAATGCCAAGACACTCCCAAGAAAATCAGTCAGTCACATTGTTTGAGTGTGTTGATGTTTTGCGTCGTTTGTGATAGTTTCTGCAGAAGTCTTGATTGGATGATGAAGAGCTGAAAAGAGTTCTCCGCTCACTCAATGATTTGAAAAGTGGACCGATTTTCTCTGTCAGAAATGGGCACTAACTCATCGGGCATCTGTGGCCCATTCGGCAACATCAACATCAAGAAACTTACCATTAGTATCATCCATTAAAACGAGTCAAAGAGACGCTTGTAAAAACTTTCTCTCTAACAGGATTAACACATCAGATAAATGTTTAATGTTAACAGATCTCAAATGCGTTAACATTAAACTTTAAATCCTCTATGTCTTGTTCCTTATGACTCCTCTATGACTGCACATCAGATAAATGTTTAATGTTAAAGGATCTCAAATGAATGACAACAAAACAGACATCGATGATAACTCATTACACATCTCGGACATTCACTGTTGAAGCCTTTTCTGTCTGAGTGCCTTAAATGCTGTAAGTGATGTTAGCATTTCTTGCTAACGTCCGCTAGACTAATGGTGCATTTGGATGTCATTCTCAGCCAATCAATATAATGTCAATCTATGATTTGTGCCATGATTGTTATACTCACATGGGTCATGGGTCATGGGCCAATGCTTTTGGTTGTGAGAGGTTAACAAGATGGCGAACTTTATGCATTGTTAGGATGCTTTGAGTGTTACTGTAATAAACAATGGAATGATTCCCTTCCTTTACTAAAAGCATCTTTAAAAAGAGCTACGTTTTCAAGCAACATCATACCATATTTCTCAAATTCCTAGTGTGCCATTATTACTCATAGTATTACTCCAGTTGACATTTGAAAGATTCTTCAGGTCTGGGGAAATCAAATGATTCTATGCATTCCGTTTGATTTAAGTTGCTAGTGGTCAAACAAAGATTAGCATCACAGTAACACCCATAAAAATGAAACTGTGTGTGAGGGGGTGAACTTGACTGGTAGAGACAGAGTTGGTCCCGGGAGGGCGGCGCCTCACAACACGGCGAGGCAGAACACAGGTGAGCCCTCCTGGGTCTCTGAAGGGCCCGCTCAACACAGCCATCCCTGTTACACCACCTGCTCAACACAGCCATCCCTGTTTGCACCACCTGCTCAACACAGCCATCCCTGTTACACCACCTGCTCAACACAGCCATCCCTGTTACACCACCTGCTCAACACAGCCATCCCTGTTACACCACCTGCTCAACACAGCCATCCCTGTTACACCACCTGCTCAACACAGCCATCCCTGTTACGCCACCTGCTCAACACAGTCATCCCTGTTTGCACCACCTGCTCAACACAGCCATCCCTGTTACACCACCTGCTCAACACAGCCATCCCTGTTACACCACCTGCTCAACACAGCCATCCCTGTTACACCACCTGCTCAACACAGTCATCCCTGTTTGCACCACCTGCTCAACACAGCCATCCCTGTTTGCACCACCCGCTCAACACAGCCATCCCTGTGACACCTACCGCCCATTCCAGCAGTGCACAGACCCGGAGCATTAACAGACACGTGTGATTGCTGCATGTGGAAAGTGTATGGATATTTTCAGATGGAACTTGCAGCCTGAACTTTGCGACAATCTAAGGCCCAATCCCATTTCTCATCTCTACCCCTACCCTTACCCCTACCCCTTCGCCTTCGCTTTTTCAAACGGAGCGGTAGCGGAAGGGGTTGAAACGCTAGCCCTTCGAATTGGGATAGCACTTCAACAATTACGTACGTCATCAGTACGAAGCGTCAGCTGTTACGTTACCGGAGAGCGACAGCTGTCACTCACCAGATATAAACAAACATGGCGCCTGCAGCTGTTATTTACACAATGCAACATTTCATCAAACAAGTTTTAAACTGTTTTAAATACTTTCATTTGTGTGATGCTTTCCCTGCTGTTTCCGACATTTTTAAATGGACTCGCGCGATGTTTGTTCTTTAATGATCACGGGTTCGCAATGCATTGAGGGAAATCAGTCTACCCCTCCGTTTGAAGTGTGCCCTCGGAAAATCTCCGTTTGGAGCGGTAGAAAGCGCTTCCCCTTCCCCTACCCCTCTGTCTTAACGTGAATTGGGACAGCCCTACCCCTCCACATGAACGCGCAAAACGGAGGGGAAGGGGAAAGACGAAGGGGTAGCGGGAGAAATGGGATTCAGCCTAACAGTTTATAGCTCCAATTCCAGTTTCAACTTGTCTTCGGAATTTGTATTGTTGCATGTATGGATTTGCTGTTGTTGCAGTTGTGTGTTTATGTGAAACAAATCCCAAACACTGTTATTTTTTTTAGGAATGACTGTACCCTGGGACATCCACTGTCTGCAGGTCTATGGAGAATCTCGATTAGGTCATCCCTCTCTTGGCCAGCTCTGCTGGGACTGATCTTCCTAATGAACTGACATTGTGATAAAAAAAAGTACAGCCTTTCACCACAAGGCACATTATCTCTGCATGGAATACGTTTTGTCCAACAGCTGTCATAGTGAAAAAAGAAAACTACCAAGGATAGTCCTGGAATAATCTCTGTCTTTGAAAGTCGGTGGGTCATATTGTCAAAAATGATTGACTCTCAAACTCTCATTACAGTCACCCATTCCAATGCATTCATATCTACAACACTCCTTTGTCTGGAAGGAGTTCAAAACAGCAAACAAAATTGTTGCTTCACACTGTTTCCCCTTCTTGGCACCACTCATTTCCCTCAATAAACGAGGTTATTTTCTTGCATCCGTTTATTTCTCTCCCCGCTGCTGTCCTCCAGGCAGTGCAAGGTCTCATACACCTCTCCGTAGTGCCATCATAACCCTCTGCTCTGCACACCTGAGTCTGCTCTGTCGTTAAAGGGGCCACTGGCTGTCATGCCAACAGTGGGCACTGGGTCGTATCCTGCCTCAAGCTGACTTAGAGATTACTTGCTGCCATTGATGCTGATTTTCATGCAGTGGGCTGATAACAACACAGTGACAAACATATTATTACCCACAGTCTTCCGCTGACTGGTTACCCACGGCACCCTGCATCCCATAATGGTGTTATGTTCCTCAGTCCTCTAGCTTGGCAACAGTTTTCAGATGCTTTCACGTAGTTGCTGTGACTTCTGGGGTGATGAAAATGTCATAAGAAGGATAACCGTGTTTTGCTTCAAGCTGAGACAGGTGGATTGCTGGACATGGAAAGGACTGCAAATGATTGAATATTTTAAAACACTTCTTTAGAGAATTACAGAGAAGCAGTATGTGGCTTGTCCACTATATGCTAGAAAGCATTTAGCATCTTTTTATTGCAACCTTGGGCTTTCAAAAGGTCATCAGTTATTGTTGCTAGACATCAAAAATATTTGTAAACTTGTCCTGATGTCGATAGAAAGCATTTTGAATATGGCTTGCTAAACACAGTTTGATTGTTCATCTGCTCTGGAAAAATAATGGCATGGCCAAATCATCGTTCCATAATAAAAAAAAGCATGAGGTCCAACTTGGTTGTTTTGAGGAAAGCTGATGACTACAGAACAATATATAGTACAAATAAAACAATTAGGTTATTCATTTATTTATTGGACATCGGGTAGTTTTGGCAGAGTAATTTGATAGGACAAGAGGCATTCCAACAGTGCTGATATTTAACACAACGGCACTGGGATATTTTACTGTGTGCTTTTCTTCACTTCACAAAGCTAATTGCTGGTACACTAACATCACTAATATTGCGTGGGGAGGAAAATAACTATATTACCGTCAGTGAAAAGTGAAAGACTCAAGCTTGATGTAAGATCACTATGCAAATAAATAAATACCAGCTCAAAAACATTTCAGAAGCCAGTTTTATTTCTGTTTGAGCTCATGTGCAAGATTCTCACGGGAGACCAAAAACAAGGACAGGTCTAATCCTTCAAACGCCTCTCGCATCCCTCACAGCCTTCCCTCTCTCTTTCTTGTAAACTTCATTTGTGTAGTTGATCCAAGCCTGCTGCTGAAAGTCTGTGTAATTGGCAGGCTGTGGCAGATGATGAGGAAGCACCGAGGTGTCCATGCATTAGTCCAGTCTTGATGGAAATGCGGTGCCATGTTCCAAAGGTCAACATGGTGGGATGCTCCCGCAAAAAGAAAAACGGATTCACATTCTCTCTCACTCCTTCTATTTCTTTCTTTCTCTCTTTCTCGCTCTCTCTCTCTCCCTCTCCTCTCTGTTTCTCTCTCTGTCCTGCTCCCACGGGGAGGTCCGCCTCACAGCAGGAGAAGAAAACAAGAGATGATGTCCATTAGCCAGCCCCCGGGGAGGCGGATTCTGCTCAATGAACCAATGCTCCTAATGCAGGGAATTCCCTTCAAGGGCGACGGCAGCAAGTGTGCACCAAGAAACCACATTACTCCTCGCCTCTCACACGTCTTGCTTTAAATCAGCTCTGTCTTAAGGGTTATATTGTTATTTATTTGGATTTATTTTTATCTCATCATCAGGTCAAGATGTCAGCATTGTTGTGTTAGCATTTGAAGATCTTTAAAAAACTATTTAACAGCTTGCAAAAGAAGCATGTCTTCTACCATAGTGTCCAGATTCATATAGTATTGTATGTGTCCAACTACCCACTGTGATAAGAATAGTTCAAATAGTCAACCTCTCTGTAGGCCTACCATAAATCTCCTTTTTGCGAGTGTTCCACACTTAGTCTCTGTCTAAACATAGCAGCGGTAGGTTGTGACCCAGCCACCTTCGCCTGGGTGACTCAGACACTCCTCACCTGCCGCTGTCAGTTGTCCGAGCTGGCTGACACACAGGGTTCACCTGGAGGGGCTCAGCTTCTGTTGTGCACGGAGCCCAACTCCTGTAGCCAAGTGTTCTCAGTGCCCACAGTGTATAGGTGGGGACTATCATAGGTCAAAGTTCAATGGATAACCTCCACCTGTGTGTGTGTGTGTGATGCTGCCACGCACATCTCTTTGGAAAACTCCAGGGAAGATCATAAATATTCAGCGCTGCGCTGAAGCAGTTAGGCGATAATAAGCGTGTGATTGACTGCCAGCGGAAGAGAGAAAAGCCTTAAGTGGCACGTGACTCGAGCACAACCGGGCAGGGGGGGCAATTATACAGTGACTCAACAATCAGAGAAAAAATTAAACAAAACAAAAATAAATATATACACTGTATATATATATATATATATATATGTGTGTGTGTGTGTGTAAACACACAGCACTGTGTGCGCAGCTTGAGCAGAAGGAGCCATGTGTCATTCTGGTGCCTCCCAATATCGGGATGATGCTCACATTGGAGAGGGGCAGGCATGTTGAGGTGGAGTTACCATGGCAACCCCATTTAAGCCACCAGGGCCCCCCCCCCCCTTCTTTGTCCTTTATGAGCACTGAATGATGAGATTCTGAATACGAGGAGCAGGCTCAGGGAGCAGCAGAGCTCTAGGAAAGGCCAATTTCACCACAGCGCTAGGTCACACGTTGAGCCTGTGCACATCACTGTCTCACATCAATCTACACCAACGTCACTTTGGAACTGAGCGATATCTGCTCTCTGCCTCTGGCTATATACCCGGAACAAAAATATCAGCGCAACATGTCATGTTCTGGTCCAATATTTTGTCATTTCTCCATTTTCAAACCTTTATTTTTATTGTTTCCCAATTCACGCAGCTTTTATCCACACTGAATTGCAAAGGTTGCAATAGAGTTTTGTCACTTAGAGGCACAGGGCACAGCCAGTTTCACCTCTATATCAGAAACATCGGTGTCCAGGTGAGGATGTTTTGGTTTACGCTGTGTGAGCAGCCACCTGTATTTGCAATTATGTTTACCCAACATTACACACTTACTGTGATCTTCTCAGCTGTTCTCCACAGGACTGCAGTATAGTTGTGGTTATAGTTATAATTAGGGTATTCAGCAGATACAACCCTGCATTCTGAATCATTCACAACAGCCTCACTACTCAAGCAGGAAGGCCCTCTAAAATTGCATTGAAATAGTCTAGTTTAGAACTAACCAGGGCCTGCAGAGAAATCGTGAAGCATATTGTGGGTCTGAGTGTGAACCGACAAGACCTCATGCTGTACTATTTTGTGGGGTAGCCCGATTGGCTGGGTTTTGAAAGACTGGACTGAAGGTGACAATCCCTCATCCAAACTGAAATATCAACACACAATAGCTGTGTGTGCTCTCAAGGCTTTCAGGATGCCCTCTGTTGACAACGTGATGGAAAGATTACTCTTCCACAAGGGTTCAAAACCAACCGGCTATGGTGTGACCTGGCTAGAGTAAGAGATGATCTGTTCTCCATGGTAACGTCGTTCAATATCGCCATGACAACATGTTTGGAGGGGTTCTAAAAAAAAAAAACAGGAAAACAATGAGGACGTCTGGGGGTAGGGGTGGGCATGCAATGAGGGGTTGTCATGAAAAATGGCCTTCTGTGTCTGTCATGATGATAACCCCTGAACTACAAAAGGTTGAGAGGAATGATAACATCTCATGCACCATGGTCCACCAAACCGAGTTATCGAAGAGTGCTTCCTGTTCTTGTTGCGTGGCACAGCTCCTGTGTCTGAGAGAGAGAGAAAGAGAGAGCATCTGACGCCTGAGCATCTGAAATCACTGCTGGGAGAAAGGACAGCCTGCTTTGATTACAGACATTTAGTTCAGAGGAAAGAAACATCAAACGCACATGATTGGTAGGCGTCATTATAACTTTGAAACACCAGCTATGCCACCGACAAAAGAGAAGACAACAAACAGTGCTGGCATGCTGACCTTAAAAAAAACTTTTTACAGAAAAAATATACTTGTCTGTCACAAATTATAGCACATTTTGGAAAAGGTATAGAGGCATGGAATACTGTGAAGAAGACTAGAATTGCTATACTTTTTCATGACACAAGCAAACAAGGTCTTATCCAAGTATCATAGGCCTCATTTAGAATAAAATATTGCTTCTTGTGTGTATGGTATGGTTAAAAGGTGAAAGATTGTCGTAATTTTTTCGCGAATTTCAGGTGAAAAACTCCAACTGTTATACTGCAGCCACCGGGTTAAGCAAAGCCTTTGATGGAATATCAGTCTGATTTGTAGGGTGTCAATTTATTCTGCATATCCCATGCGACAGATGTCAAACACACACAACACGCTGCAGTGGAGAGACAGACAGAGTGATAATTAGTAGATTATTACACTTTTTCTTGAATGCAAAGAGACATTTCTTGAAATTATTATAATAATTATTATTTTTATTATTATTATTATTATTATTAATAACACAACTTCATAACTGCACACTCATCCTTACAAACTGCAAACTTCCATGTCAAAAAAACAAACACATATATATGTGTGTGTGTGTACATTTGTGTGTTTGTGTGTGCGCATGTGTTTCTGTGAGCAAGCTTGGTAATTAGTGTGACTTATCTCCTTCCCAATCTCCATGGTGATGCTTCTGTTCTGTTCTGTGGCTGTGCAGGCTGGGTATGTGAGTAGAGCCACAGAGGGGAGTAGGACCATGGGATTGTTTATACATCCATCATCATCAGACGTCAGTCTATTGTCTAACACTCACATAATGGCACACGCATGAAACTATACCCTGAACTCTAACCCACAAAAAAGAGAAAGCGCTTCAATAGAAAAAAACAGACTTTATATTGCAACACTTGTTGATACAGGGACATTTTTATTTTGATACATGTCTACATGATACAAGAAAAATAACAGCACAGCATCAGACATTTTACAGTTCTGTAGAGTTAAATTTTGTACAGTCACTACAACACAATCCATTATGAGGAACCTCTGTGTGTATGTCTCCAGTGTTAAAGCAGATTAAGAAAAGAAGGAGGAAATACAGATAAATAAGGTAGCAGTATGAAAGTAATCTCTTCAATTTCTGTGAAAGTAAATGAGAAATAACTGCATTCTTTTCATATATTCTCTTAAAAGATTCAACATACTGTGCTACATATGACTTGTGCTTTTATTTGCAAACTTAAAAGTAAAATGGGTTTTGGGGAGTTTAAACTAAAAGTCTTAGTTCATTTATCTGTTGGTGTAATCAACATAAGGCAACCATGGCAGACTATCAGATATCAGGAGAATATTTCCGCTGTGTCGTCAGTGAATTCTGTGCAAGTGCAATCCTAATTTCAACACGGAGCAGGGAGGCTGAGGTCAACTACATTAGGCACAACTGGAAGTAAGGGTTTGCAGCAGTGGTGATAAGGTATGCTTAATTATACAAGAAGTTTTGGTCCTTTGTCAACCAGTGAATTTAAATGGTTCATGGAAATAATCTTTAAATGTAATAATTTTTCTCTTTCTCACATTCTTTCTCGCTCTATATGTATGGTGAATGGTCACACAGACAGGAGATCCTTTTAGACACATTACTGTTGGATGTCTGAGCTATGCCAGACAGAGCTGGCGTGACAAAAAGCAGACACAGACCTACCTGTGCCGGTATGTCAAACACTATGTCAAACTAGTCAAAACAAATGCTTGAGTCCTTGGCCGAAAAGTTTCAAGTCATTACAATGTTGTCAACGACTACATCTAAATCACAAGTTTACAAGAAATGTATCAAAACACTTTTCAATGTCACTGCACTTTCTATGATCACATATTTTCCATATGTGTGTGTGTGCGTTTGAAAACGTCAATAAGCATGGAGACTTGACCCTATATTGCACACTTTCAACATTATTGTTCACAAATGCAAAGTGGTAAACTGCTGTAGACTGAGAATATTGCTGAGAAACCCAGAAAAAAAGGAAAAAAAGATTGACAACCGTGTTCAACAACAACACAACAACAACAACAACAACCAAACATGTTAACAAAGTTAACAACATCAGATAAATCACTTGAGATCGTCAAACATTCCCGAGTATAAGGTTCCATAAATATTACATAGACGTGATGTTAATTTGCTTTCAAGATACAATGGACAGCCTTGGGCCATGCAGAACATGCAGTATGTGTTGAGAGGCAGATAGATGGTGTACATGGCCAAGAAAAGCGGGACAGGTTCTACCACTGAATAACAGGGCTGTCTTCACAGAGAGGACAATCTGTTGGGACCGGAGGGGTGGGGGTGGGGGGTGGGGGCTCTGCGGAGAGAGGCTGAAAATGTGCATCCTATGTCTCCCCCCCCCACCCCCACCCACACCCCTCTCCCCCTCCCAAAAAGAGCCCTTGTGACCCGCTTGCCACACCGCTGCAGCTGACCACCCTCAAGTTAGGGTGGTCACCTCAGCTTCGGCACAATTAGTGTTGGCAGCGAGGGCTTCTCTGCAGCTCTCTGGGTTTTGAGAAACAGACTGGTTAGGAGTGCCAGAATGATCTTGCTCACACTCACACACAAATACACACACACACGCACAGACACAAACCCAGACACCCAGACACACACACACGCACAGACACAGACACACACACACACACACACACACACACACACACACACACACTCACTCACACACTCACTCACTCACTCACTCACTCACTCACTCATTCACACACACACACACACACACACACAGTGTCATGTGGTAATGTTTGGAGGATGATGGCAAGGACATGATTGCATAAGATCGGCCGGGTCCCTGCTGGATCACAGGGCTCCTTGTATCTCCATGTCCCACCATGTGCAGTCCAGGATGGATCTGCCCTCCCGCTCCACCCTGATCCAGAACTGACCCCTGGACCCACAGAGCTCTGCACCAGCAGTCTCATTAGACCAGGCAGGGTTGGGCAGGAGGAGTGAAACCTCCGCCTTGGCCCACATTACTAATGGAGGCCTATTAGTGGCAGTTAAGCTGAGCTGTCGCTCGGGAGTAAGAGCCAGTGGTGTAGTTGTCCCTAGAGAAGTGGGTATACTCTTAATTTTTTTAAGCAGCCCATACAGCACAGGATAAACGCCCTGTTTTGAGAAGTGGGTATACGCAATGCTGACTTAAAAATAAGTGGGTATACTCCGTATACCGGCGTATACCCTGGACTACACCACTGGTAAAAGCACATCGCAGCTGATGAGGAGCGGATGTGGGGCCGTGGTTGTTTGATGCTTGTCATTTGACTCGCCGCAATGGTGGCTGACTGGGCCGCCACCATAATTACGCGCTCGTTATGACAGAGCCGGCGAGGGGCTGTCACCGTCTTTGATGACACGGGAGGGATGGTTTGTTTCACGGGGATGAGCTCAGGCAGCTCTCAGAGACGAGCTGGTGGCTAATTATTTGTCTTATTCCACTGAGTGCACATTGTGTCTATGTACTATGCCATATGAAATGTGCTATACAAATAAACTTGACTTGACTTGATGAAATCAGAGAGACAGTGAAGAGAAGCTAAACTGTGACATTAAAGAAATGGCCTGACAGCGTACAATTAATTAAGTCGAAACATGGTAATGTTTTATTGAGACTGCATGAAAACAAAAACCACTACATGAACACATCACCTTGGAACAATCGTCATGGTTTCAGCTGTTACCACCTTTCCGTTATCACAGAGCAGAGTTTTGCCTTGCACTTTGCCCTAAGCAAGTCATGAATCACAGTAATGTATGATGAAATTACTATTATACCACTGAATTTGTTTTTTTTAAGATTTTTTGGGGGACTTTTAGCCTTTAATCAAAAAGGATAGTGAAGGTAGACAGGAAATGAGCTGGAAAGAGAGATGGGGAGTGGGATCGTGAAAAGGCCGTGGGTCGATTCTAACCTGGGTCCACGTGGGTGTTCAGACCGATACATGGTCGGGGATGCTGCAATTTCGTTTTTGAGCATTTGAGAGACTCTACTGTTACTGTTACTAAGTGTATATTTAAACACTTTTCCACTACTGAAATACAAATATGCAAAATCAAATTCTGGTCAAGAACATGGGCTCCAAACGCTCCAAACGTGTTTGTGTTGAGGGAGCCTATTCTGACCGCCATTTCCATGCAGTCTCCATGTCTCCCTGGTTACAGGGGAGATCGCATTACACTAGGCTTTACATGCGTGGATATTACCCAGTGTTCACCCCAAAGAAGAATCACAGTGGTAAAAGCTTCTCTGTGGAACATCCTTCACCCATGTTTGAATGTTTCAGGATCCAAAGACAATAAGTAGCATGCATTTATACTTCGTTAACAAAAGCCAAATTCATTCTTTTGTGTTTACTTTCAGGGAATGATTTTTGTCTGTATGTCTGTAACAATAATAGTATGGCCTCTTCAGACCTACAATACAATATTTCCTTATTGAGCTTAACTTGGATTGCCCTAGTGCTAATTGCTAAGTAAGCTCTGGACAAATCAGGTCTCATGATATTGTCATGCCATGCAAGAATTTATTCATCAGCTGATAGCTCACAACATGCTGTTAGGAGAAACAGGAGCTCATACAAAGAGATATACATGTATATACCTCTACAAATAAATCTCTCTCTCTCTCTACCTCACTCTGTCTGTCTTTCTCTCTCTCTCTCTCTCTCAGTCTGTCACAAAGCTTTGGGGATTCTAGGGGCTGACACGCAAGTCATTGAGGCAAAGAGGGATTTGAGACGGAGGAGAACAGATAATGAGGGGAGTCAGCTGTGGCACTGGCTTCTCACTGTGACAGTGTGCTTTTGTGCTTCGCTGTCACTCTGCTGTTCATCAGAGATTTGTCCTTTTTTTTTTTAGCACTTCACATCATACTGTGTGTGACACACACAGCAAAAAAATTAGGCATGGTATGGTGAAGCTAATTCCAGAAGGAAATTCTTATTGTTGGATGCTAGTCTATTTAGAAAACAGTGGCACTGAGAATTGATGATGAATTAATGCACAAATGAGGTTTTTTTGTGTGTTTTCTTCACTCGCATGATGACAACTCAATCTAAAGTTAACTGCTGCTCCTCACGGCATTTTCATCAGAAAGCCCACTGGGAATAAACATTAAAAGGGCAACTTGAATCAAATCCATAAATATAAAAGATTCAACCAGATGCGGTTCTTTCTACCCTTAAGGTGAGCACGAGTCAATAAAACACTTAGGAATATTGATGGGATGGTGCAGATGAAAGGGAACTAGGTGGACATCTGCCTCTGAGTCGTCTAAGTAAAGGTCAAGCGATGACTCTGATGACTGTGGAACAGCTCCGCGCTCTATTGGTCGGTCGGTGGAGCTTACAGGAAGCTGTCCTACACGTCGCTTTCCCCTTTACCAGTACCTGTGAGGACGGCGGTTTCAGTGACACAGGAGAAGTCACCAGAGGTTAGCAGGAAGCAGGCGGCCTCCTTTTTGGTTTTGTCACGGGCGCGGGAGCGGCGTAGGGTCCACTTCTCACTGGGGGACAAGGGCTGGGTCAGGCTGCAGCCCTCCTCCTCCGACAGGGCCACGTTGGCATCACCATTCTGCTTGGAGTCTGAATAGACCGACAGAAATAGTAGGCACAGAGGGGTGGCACACACACAAAAAAAGTTAGTTAAGTAAAAAATGCCGCTGCATCTGGAGATCTTCTATAAATATTGCAGGTCGCTTTATGTATGTGCATGACATGCTCAGGCCTTTTTGCCTTTCTGGCAGTTGCTTTTAAACAATGACTACAATATAAATACAATACAAATACAATACTAATACGAATACAGTGCTAACACAAATCTAATCTATGTTTTTGCTAGCTAACATTCAGTTCAGGCCATTCCACATTTGGTCATATCTTAGTACTTAAGCTCCAGGCTTTGTTCTAAAGATCGTCTTGTGTCTACCTGAGCGGCTCCTTCCACTGGTTTCCTCGGCAGCCAGTGGGAATGTATCGCTCTGTGTGCTGTCTGGAGGAGAGTTACACTCGGACTTCCCGAACGAGGCAGTGTCTGTCGGCACGTCCAGGTTGGGGTTGTGCTTCTTCCTCCTCTTGGGCAGCTTCTGTTTGGCCATGGCCAGTGAGTAGTACATCCCAAAGTTGTTGACGATGACGGGCACGGGCATGGCAATGGTCAGAACACCAGCCAGGGCACAGAGAGCACCCACCATCATGCCCAGCCACGTCTTTGGGTACATGTCCCCATAGCCCAGGGTGGTCATGGTCACCACCGCCCACCAGAAGCTGATGGGAATGTTCTTGAAGCAGGTGTGGTTGGTGCCGGTCGGATCGTCCTTTTGGGCCCCGACGCGCTCTGCGTAGTAGATCATGGTGGCGAAGATGAGAACGCCCAGGGCGAGGAAGATGATGAGGAGACAGAACTCGTTGATGCTGGCGCGCAGGGTGTGGGCGAGGACCCTGAGGCCCACAAAGTGCCGGGTGAGCTTGAAGATCCGCAGGATCCGGACGAAGCGCACCACGCGCAGGAAGCCCAGCGCGTCATTGGCGGTCGGGGAGGAGACCCCGCTTAGGCCCAGCTCCAGGTAGAAGGGCAGGATGGCAACAAAGTCAATGATGTTCAGTGTGTTCTTGATGAAGACCATCTTGTTGGGGCAACAGACCACGCGCACCAGGAACTCGAGGCTGAACCACACCACACAGACGCCCTCCACCATGATCAGCCCGGGTGTGGTGACCACCTTAAAGGGTAACTCCACCTCCTTGGTGATGTTCCCCTCCGTGACATTCTTTCTAGGGTACTGGATGATGTAAAAGTACTGATGGGTCTCCAGGCAGAAGGTGGTGATCGAGAGCAGGATGAAGAAGAGGGAGATTAACGCAACGGCCTGGAAAACACAGAGCACACAACCACCAGGTCAGAACAGATAGAGAGAGATCACAGGGAAAACGAGTCTTAATCTTCAGAGTCCTAATCTTCAGAGGAAATTGCTCACCAGCAAGTCTCACAATGACCTGTTTAAGCTAATGAAGGCCATCAATGAATGGCAGTGATAGCTCACAGGATACTGTGCAGCATCTCCAGGGGGGAGACTCTGGGTGTGGAAGATGTATAGAGCCCAGTCACATATCATATACGTCTACACTGGGTGAGTTCCTCTGACCAAGGCTCTGTATATAGCCGTTCAAACTGTGGTGGTAATCTCCTTTTTGAATTTTGATCATCTCGAACACACCCTGCAAAAGTTTAAACGATTATTACCAACTTGCAAGTGGGGACCTAGCTCTCAACGACATACATTACCTTGCTCAACGACATATATTATGTAGCTAGTTTCACAAAACTCTAAGGGGAAAGTTTAATCCCAGACCGGGAGGAAAAGAGAGGGGAAGCATTCGCGTCTCGCAGACCCCCATATCCCTCAACTGAGCAAAGAAATACTTAAAACACTGAAAACAAAGTTTTGTCTGCACAATTAATTATTTTAAACATCACCATGACCCAAACTATTATCCACAACAACAAAGGAAAGCATGTGTCCCTTTAATGATGGTCACACTGCTGGTGCACATGTCCTGACTGCTAAATATGGTAGGCCTGCTAGTCAGTCATTACTTCTATTGAAAAATCACACCTGTTGGTTGTCAGATCTAACAATGCATTATTTACGACAGAATGTATAAACACAGACTTTAAAAGGGAGAGTTCAAGACCAGCAATGTTATAGAAAAAGTATTGCGTAAGATGACAGCTTACTTTTAGTTTCCAAACAATATCAGAGAGTTCCTGGTTTCTGCATTCTATCATGCATTTCAATCAAGGAGTCTGCTATCATAACAAATGTCTGTATCACATAATGTTTAAAGATCATAGTTTAAATATGCTAATCTAGCTACATTTTATTTGGCATATTTTAAATAAAGGAATGTCTGCACGTATCTATATCCCCACACCCATACATATACGTATGGAGTAATAACAGGAATACAGGTTGTGCATGTAAACATGCTCACAGCCATGAGTTTGAACCATTGGTGAGAGAGGGTACGTATATGCATATGTATGGCACTTGCCTTCATTTATTAATTGTGTGGTACAGTACTGGTTCTAAAGCAAAACTCAAGACTAGATAGGGTACAAGCATGAGGTAACTTGGTTCTGTAGATTTTTTGGACCAGATGATGACAGGATCCAACGATAGAGAGGACACTTATCAAACATACTGTATAGATGAAAGGAGACAGTTTTCATCCCTGTCTGTTAATCTTTGCAATTCAGCTAAGAAATCGAATGCTTCTTCTAAATGTTTGACTGGTGTCACATCTCTGAGTAAAGCACGCCATGACTCCATTTAACACAAAAATGATAGATGGATACTACTGATCCCGAGGGAAAAATGTGAGACGCTTGTTACTGCATCTGCACACGTGTACCTAGGTTTTACTCTGCTCTTCAGGTTATCCTCTGCTTCTTTATTTTTTAAAGACTGAAAAACTATAGCATACAACTGTGTGTACATCCTTGTAATTTGCTTTAGATAAAAGCATTTGCTAAATGACTAAATTGTTCACATATTTGTTAACACCCGTGTGTATGCAGCTGCACATTTCACCGCAGTATGTGCAAACACTGATGGCTAACACACAGGAACATTAAAAGAATGAGTTAAACCTTTCCTTTTCAGGGCCCACAATACAACAAATTGCTACTGCCGGATAATCAACAGAGAGAAGTCCAAAGAAATGTTAATGGCTGACCAGGGAGTGTGGATCTGGCCCTTTCACAACAGAAACAGATGTGAGCATACATGCAGAGACGCATATCAAACCAGATTAGAATGCAGGCATTGAGTTCCGTTAACGTGGTTACCTTTATTTAGCTCATGCTAAGTGCATTCTGTGTTTGTGGGCTAACTGCTATAAAGGAGCACAGAAGGATGGGAGGGATACAGAGGAGAGGGGGAGGGGGATGTGGAGAGAGAGAGAGAGAGAGAGAGAGAGAGGGGCCATGACAACCATACTGAATCTACACCATAGGGGAGGTGCATTAGGAACAGGACGCCCATGGACGAACAAAGCAGACCAACAGGAGGCTCCTGATATAATATACCTCTGTCCATTCAACTATCCTTATTCAAACAGTGTCCAATGTACAGGATTATACTGTTAAACAGCTGGAAGAAAAGACATACTACAGGGGAGGAAGTGAAGCTTTAGTTGACCCTATGCAAGGCCAGCTTGAGTCAGACTGTTTGCTTTGTAACAGATAATAGAAGCATCCATCACTACACTATTTAGAATATCAGGAGCATAATATCTCAGTGCCAACTCCTACTTGTGCTGCAGCTGGATAAATAAGGGACTGGTATGTCTCCATACACACATGCCCACAAACACCACCTGATGCCACCAAGGCTCTCTTCTGTCATGTCAATATTTCTTCAAAACAATTATTATATTTTTCATTCAAATATGACATGTGTCCATTTAGATCATGTGGGCAGTTCCGATAACAGGATCACCCCCGTATATGCCTTAACATTATGCATTACAAAAGAAATCACTGTAATGTTCAGTGAAAATTTATATATTTTTTTATTATTATTTTTAAAATAAATTAACACAGACACCTACACACACACACACACACACAAATACACACACACACACCCACACACAAACACACACACATATTTAATTTCATATACTGTATATATATATATATATATAAAATATAATATTTATTTTTTATATATTTAATCCACTGCTCATTTATAATGTGCAGGTAAAGGTAGCATATCATATGGCATTACAGTTCTGGGTTTGAGTCGCATTAGAATCACAGTATTAATTATTCACACAACCTTAATTAAAGCAAATGGCAATCTAATCACATTCAAATTCATTCATTTTTTCTCATGAGACATGTAACAATTTCACACATCTATGAGCCAATTTCCATTTGAGAGGCATGCTTTCACAAGAGCATTTCGTTATTACACCTTGGCTGATTCAAATGCAAATGTTAAGAACAGAGGTATCTTATTTCCTTGAATCTGAACATGAAGACTGGGCTGCAGGCAATGCATTTTGCTCTGAACATACAAGCAGGGTGGCTGATTCAAATAATCCTTAAAATTAGAACATTTTACAGAGAGAGAGAGAGCGGGAGAGAGAGAGAGAAAGAGAGAGAGAGAGAGAGAGAGAGAGAGAGAGAGAGAGGGAGGGAGAGGGAGAGAGAGAGAAAGAGTGATCAATGCATGAGACCCTAGGATAGAGGAATAACACGCTTGCGTACACAGATGTAGAACAGACTTGTTTAACGTCACTGCAAAATTCAAGGCAAAACATCTCCAAGGAAGCATGAAAAGTAAAGAGGATATTTGGATAAAGCAACAAGGTAAACTCCTCACATGTCTGAGTAAACTCCTCACACCCTCTGAGTAAACCCTCTGTAAGGGAGTTGTATGTATTAGTGAAGGATGATGTGTACTCTGTTTAACAAGCATGCAAGGCAGGTTGCATAGCAATAACAATAACATTAGATGTCTCGCACAGTAGATCGTTACTCTCTCCCTCTCTCTCTCTCTCTCTCTCTCTCTCTCTCACTCTCTCTCTTTCTCTCACACACACACACACACACACACACACACACACACACACACACACACACA